>NC_135186.1:735000-1035000 GCF_041146795.1 Maylandia zebra | reverse complement strand
TGAGAGCCACTCTATGAGAAATGAAGGAATTAGTGCTTATAACAAGCTCGAAGAAGACCCCTTACTGGGAGCGCAGTGGAAGAAACAAATGTAATAGATGTTGATGCGACACAGGAATCATATCCATGCATAACAGCCATTATGTGACGTTTAGACACACATAACTCTTCATATTATAAGTTTACTGTCCAAATGTGTATGTGAGTGTGTGTGTGTATATTTCAGATGATACTCCATTCACCGTCTGTTGTTCATGCTTGTGTGCTACAAGTAAATGTACTACATTTGATTTTTATCAAGCGCTGATAATTGGCCCTTCATCTGCTTCTCTTTCTCATACCTCTCATCCTTCTCTCCTGTGTACGCTGTCATGTCCTCACAACTCTTTTATTTGTCCCACTTTCATGTGGCAGCATCCTGATAAGGTCTGGGACCAACCTCTGCTGTGTGCTCTGCTCAATATGGGGCACACACTTGTCTACTCAGGCAATGAGCCTAGTAGGAATTGGTGGACTAATTTCTGCTTAATGGCATTATATTCTTACTGGGGATGTGCTTTGTGGACCAAAATGACATAAATGGCAATATGAAAGGGCTTATTTCCTAATTGCACCTGATGCAATTCTTACATAATGTTGTGGACTTGATGTGAAGGATTTTTAAACCCCCAAGCGTTCCATGATGAAAAGTCAATTTCAGCCTTGTTTTCTTTTCTCTGTGTTAAGTCAAGTAAATAACAGGAGCTCCTGACTGATCAATAAGGAACAGGCTGCAGCTGTCATGTCTCGTTATACATGGATGAAGAGGCACACGCTGATTTGCACACACAAAAACAAGCACATGAATATCAAGGCGAGGGCAGAAAAAAAACAAAGATATGGTTATTATTTTTAATCGTATTAAAAGTATGAAACATGGAGGTAATGATTTGCTTAATAACCCTCTCAAGGCCTTTTAGGGACTCAGAAAATGACCTCCTGTCACATAATAGGTTTGTTTGTACATTTTAAATATATTTAATCGTCTTACTCTCACACACACCAGTTTGCTCCGTGGTGTTGTGGTCACACGTTCATCTACAAAGCAAAAGATCCCAGTTTGGTCCTGAGGGAGACATGAATCCTTTTGGGGGCACCTGGTGCAAAAATCTGTCAAATCAAACATGTGGAGCTACCTTCAGCGGTGACCCCTTGTGAAAAAGGGAGGGGGGGGGGGGGTCACAACAGGATAGATTTCTTTTCTTTCTCCAAATTCTTCCTGCATATCAGTGGCTGCTGTATCAGTATTAACCTCCGATGTCGCCTCTCCCTATCCCGGCTCCTCCATTTCTCAGCCTGGGTTTGAAATGATCACCTTTACAGGTTGACTAAGTCAAGGATTTGGAAACAATAATGACACAAAAGCTTTCAGGACAAGTGAAAGACTGAGAGAAGAAAGCTGGAGAGGCAGGGAAAGAGATGGTAAATGGCCTGTATTTATATAGCGCTTTACTAGTCCCTAAGGACCCCAAAGCGCTTTACATATCCAGTCATCCACCCATTCACACACACATTCACACAGATGAAATGGTTAAAGTGAAAACATGCTATTCCTGGGCGCCTGTGTTGATGCTGTGAGGTAGGCAGAGTGCATGTCTAACACTAACGAGGGGCCGATATATTCAGCATGCTGCTCTGCCAAGGACAGTTGTAGCGAAGCTCTGAAAAATATACTGTCTCTGCGTATGGAGGCATATGCAACCTGACATGCGAGGCCTGTCATGTTTCGTTCAAGCAAATCTGCTGCTCTCATTCTTCTCCGGAGGCAAACATCGACATACTTGTTAATATTTTCCTTCACAAACACACACACATGCAGACACGTACACTTTGGTGCCGTTTATCTTATTATACTGTGCATCTCCAGTCACCTCTTAACAAAGGCAGTGCAGCATGACTTAATCGAATTGTGTGGATATCAGGATTTGCATTGTGGTGATGAAGATAATGACAATGTTGTCGATTTGCAAGCAGCATCAGTCTGACAGTGACAAGGACACACTGACACAACTAAGCACTTGACTGACAACACAAAAAGCAGCTTCACACAGCAGTGGGTGAAATATTTACATAACATCCATTTGCAATTATTCTCAGCTTTCTAAAACTGGCAGCACATCCAAAGGGAAAGTAGACATAGCGCCTTGTCACACACAGCGCATGCCTACTGCGTTTCTTCGTGTCTGTTATTCTGTTTGTGTTTAGCCCTGAGACAGCGTCGATTTGCCGATAAGAAAGAGACCGTTTGCTTTTTCTCCAGAGAGGCCGACTGAGCCTGTGCCAAGTGGGACAGAATGGCTAAAGACATGAGTGGCGTTAAATAGCAGAATCATAACCTTGACGCCAAGAACCTCTGAAACACTTCCTGTATGAGCCGATAAAAAGCTGTTCTGTTCCATTTTAGCCTAAACACAGCACTTGTGAACAGCCACACAGACACCCACAAACGCAGAGCTGCGCACCGGCAATTTGATTTAGGGGTGCCGAAGATGAAGTGTGATGTCTCGGATAGCTCGGTGCGGCTTCACACCGAAGTGTGCGTGTGCCTGTGTGTGTTAATGGGTGTGCATTTTATAAGAATATAAGGAAAGTACGCAGCAAACTCTGCAGTTGTTACAAGGCTGCCTTTTTTGTTCCCTGCCAGCGTTTCCTGAATTCTACATTATTAAGTAATGTCGATGGACTCTTATTTAAAATTTCAAAAGTTCAGCTGAAGTGAGTTAAGATCCATGTAAATCATGTTATTCCCATTTGTGTTACAGTTTTGTTTAATTATAGGAGACTCAGTGCTTATTTTGACCACGTTTGACAGTGTGAGCTGAATTGAGTCTCCTGAGCTCTGCGCTTGTTACGTTTTGTGGTCTAATTAGAGGCAGTATGAAGGGACAGTTAGTTCCTCATCCCTCAGAAACACTGACTTATTTTGTAAGTACTGAAATCATACATTAGTTACTCCCTTCTTATTAAAATGAAAAATATAAAAATACATTTTCCCACCTGTAGGTGCTCAGTCATGTCTCCACCAGAGATGGGCAGTAACGCGTTACTGTAATCCGATTACTTTTTTCAAGTAACGAGTAAAGTAAGGGATTACTATTGCAAAACGGTAATTAGATTACCGTTACTTTCCCGTAGGAACGCTGCGTTACTGCGTTACTAAAACCGTGATTTATTGCGAGAATGTCTCATGACAGTGACGTAAGCGAGTGCGACGTTCGTGACAACAGCTGTGTGCAGATCAACAATGGATCATATATCAGTGCGGAGAGAGTATGAGCGTGCAGCGTTTAAAGCGTGGAAGTACTGACCTTACTTTAAGTTTGATTCCATAAAAAGTGACAAAAACATTAGTGTCCGCTGTGCGTGGGAAGAAAACTTCTTTTTACACCAACAAAACCCCTAAACAAGCTCAGAGTGCGCAACGACGTAATGGGAAACTCACAGAGAAACTCGCGGATTCTTCCACTGACCGCTGCGGCACACCTGCACCAGGGTAAACCTCCGCCTGCCCCACTCCTGCTTTACAGGTGAAAATAGAGCAACAGGACCGCTGAGTCTTTGACTTTATTTATTTTCTGCTGTGTTTTACTTGCATCTATTTGAAAGACTGAGTGTAAAAACAGAGGTTAATATCTGTTATTAACCTCTGTCTCTCTTCCACAGCATTTCTTTTATCCTGTCTTCCTTCTCTCACCCAACCAATCACAGCAGATGGCCCCGCCCCTCCCTGAGCCTGGTTCTGCTGGAGGTTTCTTCCTGTTAAAAGGGAGTTTTTCCTTCCCACTGTTGCCAAAGTGCTTGCTCATAGGGGGTCATATGATTGTTGGGTTTTTCTCTGTATCTATGATGCGCCTTGAGGCAACTTATGTTGTGATTTGGCGCTATATAAATAAAATTGAATTGAATTGAATTGAAAAACAATTTATTTTATGTGCTGGAATGTGCAGAAAATAGGTTTAAATGTTCAACTAATTTATTCAAGTCAGAGAATGTTGCATATAATTAAATTTTTGCTTGATGCATAAAGTTAAAAGATTAAAACTAATAAAACAAGTTAAAAAAAAAAGAGACTTTTCCATTTGATTACATTTTGTATGATGGATTATGTAGAAAAAGTAGAATTGGGCTGAAAGATCTATCGCTTTATCACCTCTTCAGGTTGTAAATTGTGTTTTAAAAAGTAACTAAGTAACTAAGTAATTAATTACTTTTGAAAATAAGTAATCAGTAAAGTAATGGGATTACTTTTGGGGGGAAGTAATCAGTAATTAGTTACTGATTACTTTTTTCAAGTAACTTGACCAACACTGGCCTCCACATAGCGAGTTTGAATCACAGATTGACCATTAGCAACAAAAAAAAAAGGCATGACTGAAAAAATCTGGAAATGTTAAAAGGAAACATTTCTTGTGATGCTGAGTAGAGCAGGGTGATATGGCCAAAAATATTTATCACGATATATATTTGAAAATTTGCGATAACGATATAACCGACGATATAATTGATGCGAGACAAAATACAACTCCACAACATTACTAGCGCAAAAAGACAACCTTCCATTTATTTTCACTTAAACAAGAAGCTGGTTTTTATGTACATTAAAGCTTTATAAAAATGTAACAGTGCAAATGCAAATTCCTTGCTGAAAGTTTAACCAAAAGGCATTTCCAGTAGAAATGGGCTGACATATCCTGAGCATAACCATGTATAATATCCACTGAAGTTAAAAAGAGGTGCTTTGCAACATTAAACTGCAGTGTGCAGTACGCATTTTTCGGACCATAAGGTGCACGGGATTATAAGGCACATTAAGCGAAACAAAGCAGTCAGATAAATCAAACTTTATTAAACTCATTCTTCTTGCTTCCTCCACTTCTGTACCATTGATTCATTAATGTTGAATTCTCTGGCAGCTGCTCTATTCCCATGTTGTTGCAGTATATTAATGACTAACCTCGTATTGTGGATGGATTATCTCAGTTGTTCTCCTGACTGAAGTTTGGTCCATTTACAGCATCCTGCCATGCGATTGCATTTGTCTCTAACCATGAAGAACCTTCACGTTAACTTTTATAAGTGGAAAAGTGTTAGTGTTCGTCCTCCAGCTTCACTGTTTATGTTATGCTAACATAGCTGTGTCGCTAGCGATCACGTAGCACATCATTATATACCAGCTAGCCCAACTTCAGTAACCCTACAAACGTCACTGCTGTTTAGTTTCCTGTCTTCATTTATGTTGGAAGTGATAGCAGAGCTGTACGTTTGATTTTTTTTCAGAAATCTCTGTCAGAACATGCTATATCATGCTTAGGTAACTAGCGAAACTAGCGAGCTAACTTCCGCTAGCTTCCTGCTAACTTCTAACTCCGTTAAATGTAATAACTTTTGTTTTCATGGATGCCTGGAAGTTAAACTTTATAGTTACACCTGGTAAAGCAGCAATGCTGATCGTTTTATTAAAGATGAAAGAATTTAGAAAGTTTTTAACTCTAAGTGATGCTGCAGTGTTGTTTGACCTGAAGCATACGGAGTTTAGGACCCAGATTACTCCCAGATTTAAGAGCATCTTAGTCCGACAAATACGACAATAACAACGGCCGCTTGCATGTTCTGCAAAAAAATGTGCTTTGTTGTGTATCTGACGGACAAACACCAAACCAGTTCCACATCACGGAAGTTGCACCATTTTTACAAACCAACAATCGGCCATGTGCGTATGAAAACAAAGGCACTGCGCATGCGCGTTTTACTCCCATTCTATCGCGATATTTCATTTTCCTATCGTTGCCTAACATTATACCGGTATTACCGTGAACGGTATAATATGGCCCAGCCCTAATGCTGAGACTCCCACATCACACAGCAGTCAGACCTGCTGATTCAAAGGCGAACCTGCCACTGAGAGATCAGTGACGGCATCGCTTAGAAAGGCTGGAATGTTGCACTGCACTTCAATGCTTTCATTTTATCCCTGATATCGTGCTACCTGCAAATCTGTGGCACATATTCAGGCTGGTGGCTGTAAATGTTTCTTACAGAGAGGTTGCCCTGTCATGCCTTCAAGTGCTTTCTGACTCCGGGGACATCCTTTCATACCCTTACCAAACACAGTGAGTCTGACAAAGCCTGTTAACATATACACACATACAGCCACATGTGCCCACACTTACACTCGCAAAGAAACACACTCACCTGTGCAAGCATTTGCACACAGATAGCTGTGAAGCTGTGAGGTTGATAGGTACTCTCAGTCTGCCTCTGCAGTTCTGTGTTTCACACTTTGTTCTGTTCTCATGTACACTATTTTCTCTATCCACCTTTCCACTTAGTCACAGTGCACTTTTCACTTTGCTTTTCTGTTCCCATTATTTCTCACCTTTTCCCTCGTCTTCCATCTTTTCCAGTCCTTCCCTCTCATCTCCATTCTCCTCATATCCTCCATATATCTCCTCCTACTCCTCGTCAACTTCGAGGCTCGCACTGACTCAGTATTCTGCAGGTACGGTGTTTTTATGGCAGTCTGAGAAACATTCTCTGTTGGCACAAGGAGAGAAAAGGTGAGATACACTGTAACTGAAAGAAAGTACCCTGGACTGATTACATCCCTCCAAATGGAAAGCACAGACAGTTATTTAGTGTTCTTTTTAAGGCCATCCACATTTCAAACCCTCTGGGAATTTGTACTTCACACAAAGAAGTGAAGTGCTTCATTTTAAGTTTCAACTAAACCGACACCAACTGTTAAACAAACTGGAGGAAAAGTTTTTAAAAACGTTAATGCCAGTGTAAAGGCAGAAACAGATTTATTTTAATAGTGTGTATAGTGTCTGCAGATGGGGACAGAGCAAGAAAGGGATGGGCTGAAAACGTAGCATCTCAAAGTTCTTGGCAAACCCATTTCCTGACCCTTCTGAAGAATAATACTTGGGGCTTGGCAGCCTTTACTTTATTTCAGCGGGTACACTTTGTTCCCAGAGGGATGGATGTGCTCCATTCATGCCAGCTTCACCTTCACCGTCCTGGACCTTGTCATGGGATTGTTGTTGCGCTTACATAATCTTCTGGCAGTACTGTGCATTTTCACCACTAAATACCTCCCATCTCACCGGGGCATTACACTCACACAAGGATGGACATATGGATGCATACGTACACACAGGCACGCACCCTCCTGCTCAAACCTCTATCTGTACTTGCGACTTACCCGCATCAGCCTTTATACTTGCTCAGGCACACACTTTTATACGCCTGCACATACACACATTGTATCCCAGCACTCTGGATTAGGGGTACAGATTAAAGATTACGGCCAGCACTGGGATTACACAGTACTTTCCTGCCCCTCCTCCATCACAGGACAGACCCACCTCTGGCCCTATCATCTACACTGGTGATGTCATGCACACAAAGAGAAGAGAGAGGATTTTATGTCACTGATATTCATTCCTTAATCCTAAATTAGCACCCACAAAATGCCATTTCTGCTAAGGATTGTCTTCTCTCCTGTTATACATATCTGGCTATTCCTCTCTCTCTCTCTCTCTCGCTGTTACACAATAAACAATGAAGTCATCTTTACATTACTGGCTCTCTCAATGCAATTACTCACATTAATCAAAGCTCCTTCTCAAATGTCCCATTCCCTCCCTACTGCGTCATTTCCTAACTCAATTGAAGAGACTCGGAGATAGAAACAATAGAAATTATACAACAAATGGGAATAGGTTCGATATTAAGGCTCAGGTAACAGTACGTGATGGAGGAGAAGGACCTTGAGGATGCATGAGTGAAGTTTCCAGGGAATCTGTCTCCTACAGTAGATGGTGTGCTTAAAAGGTGTGGGTGAGGATTGCCTGAGGACTGTGGTGAGATGGTATATCGATTGCTAGATCCTTCATATTCTACCTGGGCGTTTGGAACCTCCTGTGGGGTCACAAGCTATTTTAAGGTAGACATGATAAGAAGATTTTATATATAAATATACAGTATTACATACAGTATGTGCAGTGTTAACAGTATGAGTTACTATCAGGTGAAAAGACCAGTGCAGTATTATATACAGTATATGCGAGGCTAGCAGCAGGAGTTACGATGAGATAAAAGGGAAGCATTAAAAGTCATTCTGTGTCATATCAAGACTGACAGACTGTGAACAAAAGAAATTATGTCATTAAAATCTAGCAGTGTCAGTCCAGCGATTGGTGAAGAAACCAGCTGCTTCAGGGATGCAGGGACACTGCCCTTTAGAAATAAAGTTTAACTTGAACTTGACAGACGTTGCACTGAATCTGCAGACTTTAGCAGAGTAAAGAGAAGCTTAGTGGGTAGCTTAGGGTCTGTTGACAAGGCTGGCATAAACCAGGCTGCCAGAAGCATCGGCATTCACATTTGTTCTGAAACTGACACGGTTGTATCTGTGGCGCTCCATCGTACTGTATATTTTAAAGACTAATAGTAATGACGCTCCTTCAGTCTCTTCTGACTTCAACAACTGGGGAGCTTTCACAGTGTTTCATCAGTAACTCTGTTCCTCTTTAATACGCTGGTTTTTGCCTCTCCGTTTCCTTTTATCTGTCTGTCACCTGAAGGCATCTTCAGAATAATTTATTTGACCCCAATAGTGAAGTGACTCAAAGACCTTTCTCTTCGTTTTTCATTTTTGTTTCTTTTTAGGTGAATGCCGTCATGCCATTTGGGTGCCTTGCCCTGCGAGATGGGCGAACGTATGACACCATATCTGATGTCACAGACAAGTATGAGTTCGGACAAGTCCTGCGAGCGTGAGTGCTATAAAGCTTTATGCACGGATTTCTTTTCCCTCCTCTCCATTGTAAACATTTCACAGGCACAAGGTTTTCATTCACCTCATGAGTTATTTTCTGAACTGGACAGTTCTCACCACAGCTTTGGTTTGGCATATTAGAAGGTTTCACTGCAGGAATGACAGAAGGTAACAGCGCGATGCTGGTGTGTAACAGACAAATGTGACAAATTTGTCCGTTTTAGCCAATTGTCTCAATATTTTTGATTGTAAAAGTTCAGGAAACACATTGTTCGAAGGCTATTGTTTATTCACTGGATCTATTATTTATTCAAAAAATATTTAGACATATTGCGTAAAACCTCTGAAAATCAGTTTGCTGCTCAACTGGCTGAAAACGAACCATTTTCTTCTGCGCACCCCTTCGAGAAACACGAACTCACACACACACAGGCAGGCATGCAAACCATACACACAAATACCAATCAGTGTAAAAGGCCATATGGCAACATCAGCATCTGGCCTCAGAGATTTCTGCTCATCTTTTATATAACACACACACGCGTGCATGTACACACACACAAACTTAAAAACACATTAAGTCAGAATTAAGTGCAAAGCTTTTGCTGTAGGCCTGTACATGTGCTTCTTAAACTTGTGTTTATCGCTTTTTCTTTTTCATTCTCATTGTGAAACATTGCAGTTTAATTTTCCATCACGAAGCTTCCCTGAATCCATTTGGGTGAAGTACTGAATGCCCCAAAGGCTCAAAACCTAATGCCGCCCAGCTGATGGGAGCTGTAAGACCCATTTCAACCCTTCTATCCAAAGCTTCACCTCCTAATTAAATTATTTCACTGAGTTTCACCAAAGCAGCCAGTGTACTCTTTGTGCCCCTAATTTGAATATTATTCTGTCTCTCCTGGACCGCGCTCTCATACAAAAAATATCAGAAACTTTCATCCTTCTTCCAGCATTTACTCTTTCTGCTGTTCTCAGTCTGTCTGTCTTTCTGTCCATTTCTTTTTCTTATCGCGTAGGAAGGAGTTCTGCGAGCTGTGCCTGGCAAAGGACAGACAAACAGACAAGGTGTTTGTCTGCAAGAAATTCCTCAAGAAAGATGGCAGGAAAGTCCGCAAGGCTGCCAAGAACGAAATCATGATTCTGAAACTGTACGCAATCAGTTTGTGAACAGATGGATGTATGATTGAGCAATGGAGAAAGGCGGAGAGGAGGAGAAGGAGAGAATGTTTGGATATACTAATTTCCAAGTGAAATGAATTGTGCAATAATTCTTGTTGATATTGTAAGCTGAGATGTGAATTGTGCTTTTTGCTTTATTTAGTCACCTGACAGACTCCTTAGCACCTTACGTTTGCACGTAGCGTCCTACAGCCTGTGACTTCTTTTGCCTCTTCCAGGTTAAACCATCCAAACATCCTTCAGCTGATAGATACGTTTGAGACTCGGAAGGAATATTTCATCATCCAGGAGCTGTGAGCATTTCTTTGAACTTTTCCACCGATTGTCTTTCTCGCGTTAACATCATTGTCAGTATCTGTTTGAGTGTCGTTTTTGTGCATGTGCCGTAACACAAATCCAGCAGCTCGAGGGTAGGAGTTGAGTCTATCCTCTTATTACTGTGTGCTCTGTTGTTCCCCTCAGACACAGGGGAAGGTGTTAGATTTGATGAGATATTTGCTCTTAGTAACACTCAACATTACTCAGTGCTCCTGAAGCACTGCTCTGCTACAAGAGAGTCTCTGTGGAGAGCTTGGGATCGATACACTAGAACTCACCTAATCCACATCACTTGTGACTTGCGCATTTTGATATTTGCAGCTTTATTTGAAAGCAATAATAATGACTGGAGCAGAGTGGACACATTATTTATGCCGTGTTACTGAAACAGAGAAAGACAAACTGCACTTGCAGTCATTTGTGTGTACATCGGGCTATTTATGTGTAGCTCACACATTAGCCCAGGCACCAGACCTCCTGCTGGAAGCATTACATGATAATCATTGTCATCGTTCATCTCAAAATGTAACTAAGTATGTTAGAGTAATGACCAGAGATGGGCAGTAACGCGTTACAAGTAACGTGTTACTGTAATCTGATTACTTTTTTCAAGTAACGAGTAAAGTAAGGGATTACTATTGCAAAAACGGTAATTAGATTACCGTTACTTTCCCGTAGGAACGCTGCGTTACTGCGTTACTAAAACCGTGATTTTTTTGCGAGAATGTCTCATGACAGTGACGTAAGCGAGTGCGCCATTCGTGACAACAGCTGTGTGCAGATCAACAATGGTTCACATATCGATTGTGGGAGAGAGTATGAGCGTGCAGCGTTTAAAGCGTGGAAGTACTGACCTTACTTTGAGTTTGATTCCATAAAAAGTGACAAAAACATTAGCGTCCATCGTGCGTGGGAAGAAAACTTCTTTTTACAGCGAAAAAAACCCCTAAACTTCCGAGCAAGCACCGAGTAGCTACGACGTGATGGGAAACTCACAGAGACACTCGCGCGGATTCTTCAACTGACCGCAGCACACCTGCACCAGGGTAAACCTCCGCCTACCCCACTCCTGCTTTACAGGTGAAAATAGAGCAAAAGGACCGTTGAGTCTTTGACTTTATTTATTTTCTGCTGTGTTTTACTTGCATCTATTTGAAAGACTGAGTGTAAACACAAAAACTATTTTATTTTATGAGCTGGAATGTGCAGAAAATAGGTTTAAATGTTAAACTAATTTCTTCCAGTCAGAGAATGTTGCATATAATTACATTTTTGCTTGATGCATAAAGTTAAAAGATTAAAACTAATAAAACAAGTTAAAAAAAAAGAGACTTTTCCATTTGATTACATTTTGTATGATGGATTATGTAGAAAAAGTAGAATTGGGCTGAAAGATCTATCACTTTATCACCTCTTCAGGTTGTAAATCGTGTTTTTAAAAAGTAACTAAGTAACTAAGTAATTAATTACTTTTGAAAATAAGTAATCAGTAAAGTAATGGGATTACTTTTTTGGGAATGTAATCAGTAATTAGTTACTGATTACTTTTTTCAAGTAACTTGACCAACACTGGTAATGACTAATAGTATCGTTCTTAATTGCTCAGCAGTGCTGGCTCCAGCCTAGCAGAGAAGGTTGTTTATCCTTCGTAAATAAAAGGAAACTGTGCTGCAAAAAGACTGAAAGTGGTTTACAGTGTTTCAAAATAGCCTTTTACATGTCATGGGATTTTTAGTAATACGTGTACTTGTGTGTGTGTGTGTGTGTGTGTGTGTGCATGTGTGTGTGTGTGTGTGTGTGTGTGTGTGTGTGCATGTGTGTGTGTGTGTGTGTGCGTGTGTGTGTGTGCGACTGCACGCAGTGCCACAGGAGGAGATGTTTTTGACTGGATTCTGGACCAAGGGAACTACACAGAGAGAGACGCTTCCAATGTCATCAGACAAGTCCTGGAGGCTGTGGCATACTTACACTCCCTCAACATAGTTCACAGGAACCTGAAGGTACATGCTGACTGCCTTTCTGTGTCTTATGGCGTGTGTGTGTGTGTGTATGTGTGTGTGTGTGTGTGTGTGTGTGTGTGTGTGTAGTGAGTGCCACTACCATAAAAAGATAAAAATAGATTAGTGACTAACTAACTTTGTCGAGTGAGCGCCGTCACACTCCAGAAAGCAATATTAAGTATTTAGTCAGCACAAAATCTTTGGAGACACATAAAAGCATACTTCTGCCATCCCGGTAATGACTGAACGTTTGATAACATTGTTACCACGGGAGTAAACACTGTCTTTATGGCTTGAAACAATCTCTAGTGACAGACACGCATGCAGAGAGATTCATATCTTTAGCGGACATCATCAAACCATTAGGAATGAGCTACAACATCTCGTGGGCTTCAGACTCCCTCTACTGGTAAAAGATGAAATTTTATTTTGCTTAAACCTAGGGGCAGAAATCAGATTATAAACCAATCAAACCAAATCAAAATCGAATAAAAGTGAAATTGAAATAAATGCAGGACTAGAAATGACTTCTTACAGGGAAACCAATACTTGTGTTAGTGTGTTTGGGTTTGGCTTCGTCGTGGTCCAGAAACAACATGATAATTTGTTGCACATATTCCAGCTACATTGCTAAATCTGCTGGTTCATTACATCTTAATTTTGCTTGTCTTGCTAACAGGTTGACTTATCAGTGTTATTGTTCTGACTTAAGCATGCCTGATGTGAAAAAAACTAAATTGCCTCTTAATCTGGCCTAATCCCTCTATTGTGATCATAACACAAACATTCAGGTGAATAGAGCAGCGTTGCTGTGAACTTTTCTTTTATCTAAGGTTCTAGAGAAAGTCTTTTCATCTTAGTGAATATCTTTGTGATGACTGCTCACTGCTAGTGCTGTTAGCTACATTTGGCAGAGTCAACTACTTTATTTTGCTGGACCATCTTGAAACCTAGATTGGGATTAAGGGATCGTCTTTACATTGTTTTCATTCTTACTTATTTAACAAAATCGTCTCTGTGGCCAAAGCTAATACTTGATCCTGTGCAGACCATTTGAATTAGTGTCCCTCGTGGCTCAGTACTAGGACCACTTTTGTCTTCTATATGCATGCTGCCTCTGAGACAGATCCCTCACAGCCACATGCCCCATCACAGCTATTTAGATCACACACAGTTATTTGTCTCTTTGCAATCAAAGGTCTACACACCTCTATAAGTGACATCAAATGATGATTACTCTTGTACTGATGATTTGCACTGGAAGGCTGTCAGTTTTGCCTCGATTAGCCCACTAATGACTTTTAAGTAAATGGCCTTGAGCTATATGATATCAAGGACTTATTAACCCCTTGTGTGTTATTATTACCTTACTGGAACTGTTTTCGACATATCAGGATAACATTTAATGCTACAGTTCCTACAAAATAGAAGTTAAGTCGATTAAAATCATCACCTTTTGGATTGTTAAGAATTTTCACCACTGTTTTGTCTGAAGGTCTTTTAGTTGTGAGATGTTTGAGGGCTCTCTTGCATGCACTGCATGTTTCACATCCCTCCCATCTGAATAGATTTTTCTCCTGAAAAGCTTTCTTTGGTCTACACAAACACACTGCTCCTAAAGGCATCTATCTTCACTGGCAAACTAGTTTTGCTCCAGTACTCATTTTCGACAGGAGAGATTTGTTTCCTGAGCTGCTGATTACATACAAGAGTTACCTGCAGTCATAGTTTCTTGCACGCATGAAGTTTTGTAGTCTCACCTCTTTGAACTTGAATATACTGGAGTTTATGCAGCTGTTAAATTATTTGGAGATCCATTTTCGCAGAAATGTGTAAGCCAACAGTTTTCATGAGACTCACTAAATTTATGACCTCTTTGTGCAAAAAGTACATAAATGTACATTTACCATCGTTCATTGTAAGTTATTGTTCCTGTTAAGTCCAATAGTACAGAGCATAAAGACTGACAGTTCTTTGGATTTGTACAAGAGTTGTTTTGGCAAATTTGATGGACATTCACTTGGTCCTGATCTGTTAAAATACCCACCATCAGATATTTAAACCAGTGGCCCGTTTCTTTGACTCCATGGTGTCATTTAGTACGTGTGAAATTGTGTAGGAATGCTATTTCGTTTCTCATTCTCTGTAGCTGGAAAACCTGATGTACTACACCGAAAACAACCATAACAAAGTAGTTTTGCGAGATTTCTACCTGTCCAGATTTGAGAACGGACCAATCACGGAGCCGTGTGGAACACCGGAATACCTGGGTAAGTAACTCCAGACATCACTTTACAGTGTGTGGCTTTGTTTTGGAACCAAATTTTCTTTTCAGTTTTTCTCCATCTATTATCCTGTTTTGTTTTTTCCCATCTTTGTTTTCTTCTGTTGTGTAAATGTGACTGAGGACTTGTTTTTTTTTTTTTTTTTCTTCGCCTGTCCCATTTGGTTCTTTAGCCATCAGAATTGTTGTCTGAAGACCAACAAGGATACCCAATGGATTTACTTTGCCAAATGGATCATCGTGGCATTGCCGTATTGGTCCATTTGGTCGATCTTTGTTTTTATTATTTATTATATTTTATTTTCAGATGTTACAGACGGGACAGACATGAGTGAGAGATAGGAAAGGGAGAAAGAAAGAGGAAGGAAAGGAAAAACAGAAGGGGAGAGGGACAGTGAGAAAGGGGGGGAGAAAAAAATAAAAATCTCCTGGATCACCTGTTGAGAGAAGAATAGAAAACAAGCAAAAAAAGACAAAAAAAAAAAGAAACAAAGCAACATACTAAACACAACACCATCGCATTAATCTAGCTAAGTGTAAACAGCAGTAAATACTAAATATTCAATGTTGTTGCGCAGCACGCAGGACAGATGTGCTTCGAAGTAGCAGCCAAGAAAGGTGTAATTTGGGTCTACGAGCAGTGAACACCCGTGTGCATACCTGTGTGGATCAGCGCGCTTGTATTCCAAAGGTTTCTCCATGTAACGATCTGCTAGGGAGTGTGGGGGGGCCACAGCCCCGTCCTCCAGGGCATGAAGCAGGTATGGAGGAGATCAAAACTCCAGACATCCAGAGGCCCCCAGAACACAAGAGACCATGGAAGACCAACAGAGGGGCAGCCGCGCCACTGTTCCAGTAAGAGCTGAGGAGAGTCCCAGATGAGGGTTCACTCAGCAGCCGCGGAGCAGAAGTCAGGGGGAGTTGCAGTGACGCGCCCGTGAGCTCCGCCGGCCGCCAGCTGTGCCTGAGTGACCGAGCCCCAGGCCGAGAGGCCGGGGGCACCCCACCCCCGAAGGGGCCCGAGCGAGCCCCAGGCTCCAGGCCCCGATAAGCGGCCGCCAAGGAGTGAGCCGGTGTGTACCTGGACGCCCACCCCCAGGTGATTGAGGACTTGTGCTACTGAGCATTCAGAGTTCAACCCCAACAACCAGCCAGTACACCGACAGAAAACATAAGCAGAACTGCAAACAATCAAACTCTTCTATTCTATTCATCTCATTTCATGTGCGCTGTCTCTCCTCTCTGTGTCACTGAGATTTATGTGAGGGCAACTTGAAGTACACGACTGGGCCTTGGCCTGATTCTCTCACCGAAATGCCAGGACAGTTATTCATGATGCTGAACTGAGTAATTACACTAATAAATAAGGGAAGCGAATAGTGGCCCTGGTGGGGAAATGATGCAAACAAATAAAAAGAGGGAATTAAAACTGGAGATAGCCTTCGGAGGTAAGTTGCCCGTGCAGCTTAGAGGCATAAATATGGTGTGAAGGCTTGTAAATAAAATCCTCGGACATTTCTCTGCCTCTTACACACATTCTGTATCTGCTTCATTCATTGCTGTTTCTCAGCTCCTGAAGTGGTGGCTCGTCACCGATATGGCCGTCCTGTGGACTGCTGGGCTGTGGGTGTCATCATGTTCATACTGTGAGTCTCACTGCTAGTTACAAACACTGTGATGTAACACTCACTAGGCTTTAACAGGATTACTTTGTTTGAGGGGTGCAACGATATTCGTATCGATATTGAACCGTTCGATACAGTGCTTTCGGTTCGGTACGCATATGTATCGAACAATACAATTTTTTTCAAATTTTTTTTTTTTTTTTTTTTTGTGTCCCGTTTGGATCTATAGCCATCAGAATTGTTGTCTTGAGGCCAAGAAAGATGCCAAGAGGATTTATTTTAAGTGGATCATCATATTGGTCCATTTGATTGACCTTTATTATAATTATGAATTTATTTTATTTTCAGTTGCAAACGGGACAGACATGACTGTGGGATAGGACAGGGGGAAAGAATGAAAGAAAGAGGGGGAGAGAAAGAAAGAAAACCAAAGGGGAGGAAAAAAAAGAACAATACAAAATTTGTAATTTATTTTATCAACTTTCCTTCTGACGATGCTGTCTGTGTTGAGCGCTCAGTGAATCTGCATTTGACTACTCCGCCTAGGCTCGAGAGTGCAGCCTAGGCGGAGTAGTCGAACGCAGATCCACTGAGCGCTCAACACAGACAGCATGGTCAGAAGGAAGAGCGCAGGGCAAGCTAGCGAGACAGAAGTGGACCTCCCCACCCTCATTCAGATCTGGCGTTTGGAATTATTTTGGTTTTCATGTGACGTATGACCCTGAAGGTAAGCGAGTCATGGACTAAAGTAAAACAGTATGTTGGATGTGCCATGCAATGCTCAATTACATGGGTGGGAGCTAGTGTGTTAGCGCAGTTAGCTCGTTAACGTGTTGGCCGTCTAGCCCCTCTGTATAGGGTAGCTCGTTAACGGAGATTTGCCGTGTTGTGGCGTTAAGGTTATTTCAACGAGATTAACCTGAAAGCACTAGTGGGAACACAACGAATATGACTGCACATTTACACTGACATCATCCTAGTGCAAAGACAAAAACAACAAGCATGCATGCTACAAACTTTAGCCGAGTCATTTAGACAGCTGTTAGCACAGGATTCTCCTTATGGAGACCTGATATGTTTAATATGCTGCTGAGAATATAGCCCAGAAGAAGCGGATAGTATAGCTTTTATTTTGGAAAGAGACATTTCTCTGTAATAAACTCTCTTTTCCAAAGATGAGTGATTCCTCAATCAGATACAGGGCTCGCAATATCGCTAGCCCGACGTCCCGGGGCTATCTCTGCCCTGCCTGTCGGGCTATTGTAGGAAGGAAAAATATATGTCAATGCTTTTGCATTCTTTCAGAAATGTAGCTGGGTAATTATGTCATTGGGTGAGCCACTGTCAATATGTGACATATTGAAATCGTGTTTGAATTTGTGCTTGTTTTTTTGCTTTCACTTTGCAATCATGCGAACTGTGTATAGAGAGCGACAGCACTGATCTGTGAGTGATGATAATTTGTGCACCAATTCCTCTGACATCGTCTTATTAATCGTTAGCTTACTATGCAAACATGACAAGTGAAATCTCCCGCAGCTTAAACATGTGAGAGGTTGATCACGCAGAGCTTATGTGAGTGAGTGTGTAAAAGCAGCAGGATATATATTTTAGTTCTGCTGAGCCAAATAAGACAGGTCAGGGTGAAGAAGTGACAGCCAAAGAAAAGCTTACCACAAAACTGAGAAGTTATGACAAATCAGACTATAAGGCAAAAAGAAAGTGCAGCTTTATGGTTTCATGGACAAAAGAATTTCTGTGGCTGCAATATGACGAGCTAAATAACAACACGCACAAGGGTTAGGGTTAAATTTAAAAACTGTACTTTTGTGTTAAAATATATATTTATAATTTTAATAAATGACAAATTAAAAAGGCATGAACATTTTTTTTTTGTATCGAAAAAATATCGAACCGTGACACCAAAGTATCGAACCGAACCGTGAATTTTGTGTATCGTTGCACCCCTAATAAAAAAAAAAAAAATATATATATATATATATATATATATGGTCTGTCCATGGGATAGTTACGCTTCTTCTGTCTCTTTCTGTGTTTTTTTTGGTTGGTTTTTTGTTTTTTTGCAGCTTGTCGGGTAACCCTCCCTTTTACGATGAAACCGAGGAAGAAAACACCGATCTGCATAATCGCATCATTTTCTGCCGGATTGTTGCTGGGGATTTTGAGTTTGATTCTCCTTACTGGGATGACATTTCACCTGCAGGTATACAACTCCACCACATGGTGGCAGTGGATACTTCACTTTCTTTCTTAATACGACAGTTTATCAGTAAACTTCATTTAGAGCATCAGTAGGTAAAACATTTTGTGGCACTTTTTTATCAAAATTGCCATGGTCATGAAATATTTTGCAGAGCAAAACTGAAAACAGCACAGAATGTTTTAACGTTTTCACTTTTTAAAGACTGCATATATGATTTCTTAAGATGCCTCGTTTGCCTTTTCATTGCTCTTTCAGCTAAGGAGCTTGTCTGTCGCCTGATGGAAGTGGACCAGATGTTGAGAATCACAGCGCAAGATGCGCTTTTCCATGAGTGGTAATCATGTGTACATGCTGACAATAGCAACAGGAATCTTGGCACACAGCTACATTTACTTGTATGTTGTGTCTCAGGATTGCAGGGAACGGTGCATCAGAAAAGAACCTGAAGGATGGCGTGTGTGCCCAGTTTGAAAAGAACTTTGCAAAGGCCAAATGGCGGGTATGTATTCACTCCTGCTCTGTAAATGTGAGATTAAATGAAGTTGGAAATAATAGCAGCAGAGGCATATTGGAGGAGAAACCAGGTGAAGACCAGGGTGTTAATGTGCTTTTAGCTCCTAACACAACTCAGCAGAGGTATGTTTAAAGTCTGTGAATGACATGGTGGAACTGATAAGGCGATCCAGGGATGAGACTGGTGAAGACAAAGAAGGAAAATGGTGGCAATGCTAACCTAACAGCTTAAGTAACAGCAACAATCCTCTTCTCTCTTTCTCCATGTGGTTCCCAGGAATTAAAGGTATTGTTTTTCATTCTGAAGGACAGTGGAAGGGCAGAGCATGGGGAGAAGCTCACATTTAGTCCAGAATGACTCGATAACACGTCTCTCTGATAGCCAAATATGCTTTTAAATTAAAAAGAGGTTTTTATCAGAAGCTATCTCTATAAAAATCAGTTTGGAAAAAAGGTTATATTAAATGTTAAACCCAAGCCAGCTTTGAGATGTATTGATCATGTCAGGGGCCGTTGAAACTCTTCCCAAGCTCTGTTCCTGCCCACTGTCACTCTGCCTGTCCCAGAAGAGATCCATCCACTCTGCCCCACTTTTGTCATTGGATTACACCCAGATGTTCAAAGTGGCCTGCTCTACTCCTTTCCTTCTCCTCATCTGCACTGGTTTATGAATCCAGATCTATAAATGTGAGATAAGCAGCAGAGAAGCAAGGTTTTTTTTTTCTTCACTACGTTTGTAGTATTTAAATTAGTGTAGATAAGGAGAGGGTCAAATGGAAAGGACATAAGGGTTCTTAGCCACTGTGAACTTATGAACTGCCGTGATTTATACTGTAAGGCCCTCTGGCATTCCTCTTACGTGAATCCTGGCCCATTGTCCCATACTGTTGTTACATTTAAATCATTTTTGAAGCAATACAAAGAAATCTCAGTTAAGAGATATTGTTCTCAGTAGCATTTTTGTGTCCTAGTGGCTTTTCACTTCCAGAGAATTCAAGGGAATTCGTTTCCCTGGTTTATTAGCAGTTATTAAGCTCACACGTTCCCCCCTGACTCCTTCAGTGTTTGTAGAGCAGAAGGAATCAGATCGGTGTAACATTTATAAGAAGGGGATTTATACACATTTGCTTGATTACTTTTTCCAGTCAGCAAGCACTCAAGGAGTTTCTTGGGGAGGGTGAGACTTGAGATTGATTTAAACCAGGGCACAATATGTCATAGCCTTCTGGAAGTAAACAACCGGCACTAATCTTCCTTCATGTCACACAAATCATATCTCAGCTCTTAGTACGAAGTTGCAAAAATCATGGTGTGTTGACAGGCTTTTTTCTCAAATGCTTGTACTTGAAGCTTATTTTTTAAGCTTTTCCATAACTATGTTATCAAAGTATTTTTTTATTAGCAGGGGGGGAAGAGGAAGTATATTTTAACGAAAATGAAATGTACTGCAAATCTAATTCTTTACATCCTAACCATCCTTCTCTTGTTTTTCTTCTACTTCTGTCTGTTTCGCAGAAAGCAATCCGTGTCACCACCTTCATGCAACGCCTGAAGAATTCAGAAGCATTGATTGATAGCTCTGCTGAGGTTCAGGGCAGTGAGGAGGCAGGGGATGGTGAAGGGGGTGCTTCGCAGGGAACAAGTGATGAGGGAGAGAAAGGGATGAGTGATGGTGGGGTAACATCAAGTAGTGTGTCTTTAGAAGTTACTATTGAGAGTATGCCCTCTGGGATGGACCAGAGTAAAGAGACAGTTAAGGCTGGAGAAAAACAAGAGGAGGTAAAGATGCATATAGGCCCATCTGTAGGAACTTCGCCATCAGGTGTAGAGGACCTTTTCTGTCAACCAAATGCAGTCCCCAACTGTACCCAGGAACAGCCTGACAAGGTTGGTGCAAAGAAAGGCGCAGGTGACGGAACCAGGAAAATGGCTGCAAATTTGGGCCAAAATAAAGCTGTCCCAGAATTCAAACAGACGCCTGCGGTGAGCCCTGAGGCCTCAAAGCTATTAGACAGCACTTCGGGCATTAATCTTGACAAAAAACACATATCGTCCTCCCCCGACCCCAGCAGCAAACGTAAAATGGCTGCAACACTTCATGCACCTTCACACACAGCATCCGCTGCTGCATCAGCCTCACCGCTGAAGAGACCAGTCACACAAAGCGAGCAAAAGGATGAGACTGACGGAAGTTGGTGTCAGACACAAGTACCTGAAGCGGTGGCTGAGAAGTCTGTGGTGGCGCCAGTTACTCCAGCAGTGGGGCCAGGTACAGGGGTGGATGGAGGACTAGAAGTTAGGCTCAGGGGCAATGAGAGTCCAGTAGATAGGCAGGACAGGAATGCCAGAAGAACAGATAGATACAGCGCTGAGTTTAGTATACCAAGAGCAGGTGCTACACCGGGACAGGCTTGCTCTGCTAGCTTGGGCCGTCATGCCACACCATACAATCCAGAGGTTGGGGCTATGGGGATGGCTGGGAGCTATGGGAGTCCATACAGTTCCCTGTATACGAGTGGAGGAGGTGTAGGGAGGTATGGAACTGGGCTACAGCACAGTGGGGGGACTTCAAGCGATTGGCAAATGGACAGTGTGATCGAGCAGATAGAAAAGCAAATGGCTGCTGTGCTGGAGAAGATCGAGGGAGACATGCCATCGCTCCTAGAGCAAATCAGTGACTGTCCTGCTGAGCAACCTCGAGCTCGGAGCACACACGCTTCTCCCGCCACCTCTCGTGCACGCCCCTCACAGCGGTCCACATCTGCAACCACCGGCACCCCACCACCACTTCCTACCTCTCCCAGACCTGTGCTGCCATCTCTTCCTCACATTAGCATTCCTCCTCCTGCCTATCCCCCACCATCTCCACCCACAGAAGCCTCACCCCAGGCGCTGGGAGAGCAGGAAGACAGAGATGGACAGGCGGCTCCTGCTCATTCCAGCCAGTCACCAAGACCTGGGATAGGCAGGGGACTATGAGGCAGGTGTGCATGATGCAATACACAAAGGGAAAAATACCTGGAACACTGTATTCATAGTTAAACTTAAGGATTTAATGACTGTCTCACCCAGAAGGACTGCCTAATTGTGCTCAAAAAGAGAAGTTATTACACTGTTGTTTGGTTTGGCTGCATATACCAGATGATCCTACCCCCCTCTTCTATTTTATTGTTTCTATTGTTATTATTGTATTACACTGTAGTTTTTAATTTTATTGTTATTGTTAAGCACTTTGTGCAGCATCGGCTGTTGGAAATGTGCTATATAAATAAATCTGACCTTGACCTTGACCTTGACCCTCTGACATTCCAAACACTTTCGTCACTGGAGTCTAGAGGGATTAGAGTACAATATATCTCTGTACGACAGCTTCACAGATCAAGATCTTAAAAGTTGGTTATGCTAAATCCAGATTGTGTGCCTAAATGTTTACCACACAACCACCTCATATGGAAATCCAAGCACTCAACAAATTTGCAAATTATGAAGCTGCACAAATAAGAATGGCAAAATCCTCAACTAACAGTGAAAGAAAAGCTCTAAATAAAGTATTGTCCCCTAAAAACTGTAAATAAACAGAATCAAACTAGGTTCCTAAGTCATATTTTTCTTCCATGGTGTGAACTTCCTCATATCCAAAGTGACATTTACTTTTTTTCCTTTTTGCTCAAAGCAGATTGTCCCATGATTTTTTTTCAGTTACTATGTATTTATGTGGCTAGTTATTCTGTTGTGATGGTTGGTGTCACAAAGTTGTACAGAAATATGTGAAACTGATCTGATAAAGCCATTCCCCTGGTTGCAGGAAATTATAATTTGTTTTATTAAACGGTATATTTAAACTTAAACTGTCACTTAGACTTATGAGTTGTTCCACATCTGCCGGAGAGCTGGGGGAAATATACTGTATAAAGGCTTTGCAATAACACAGTAACACTTACATTTTCTCTCCTTTTTTCCCCAAACATTTCCAGATAGTTTGTTTTCATTTGCTCCAGTTTTGTCAGCACATTCATTTGGTACCGTTAACTGGACAGTCCTGCCTATTTTATCCTTTTCATCATAAAACTGTTCTGACTTTTGTTCTGCTATTGGGTGTATGTAATACCAGATTCTGTGCTTTTCTCCTGAACAAGTCTAGATCTCCACTATTCTGTCCCTATGTAAAATGTGCACTGTTTGCAAGTCTTTCAATAAAAGTAAGTCAGTAAATACATGCATATATATTGAGTTGTTTAAAATCATTTGATCACTCTTCAAAAAAAACATTTTAGAATTACAGCCGAGTTTTGTTTTGTTTTTTACGTGCTTAATCAACATTTATCCAAAAGGCACATTTCTGACAGGCGTTCTATTATGTTATCCTATGTGCCTACAAGTCCCATAAGGCACTGCGTGAACTTCGGTTTAGTCCATGCTTGTAAGGGTACGGGGGTGGAAAAAGTAGTCTTGTTTCTAAATAAACAACTAAACCACAAAGCAGTGTAATATTCAGTACGCTTTATCTTCTAGATGGGATGTGTGAGCGTTAACGATTAATTAAAAGACAGAGCAGACACAAACCAATCATATTCATTTTCAATTAACCCCAAGACCCAGAATGATGGTTGTGCCTGTAACGTGCACATGTTGCTGCTTTGCTTTGCTTTCAACTGAAATAGAGTGAGGGGAAACGGTTTGGGAACAGCCGGACAGGCAGCCGTCCAGCGGAAAAAACTCACACAGAGCCCGCCACCGTGACACACTTTTCACTTTGCAGTCAGTGGCGGTGTTGAATTGTCACCTTGGTTGTTGTTTTTCTTTGCTTAAGCAGAAGGCGATTTTTAATACTCCAGATCAGGCCGAGTAAATATCGGATGTGGTAAGTTCTGCACACTTGTGTAAGCTCTCGTCCTGGTTATGTTAGCCGCAGCTAGTTTGCTAATGTTAGCTAGTTAGCTAACATAGCGGCACAAGACGGGGAAAAAGTCGCTGGGTGGCTAGATAGCTCGAAAGCTAGCCGCACACAAGCTAACAACTACGCAGTCTTTTGATGTGCGTTATCGATAGTCGTTAATATTAGTTGCAGGCGGCTGAGCGAACCATTTAAGCTCCTTGCTCCGCTAACGGTAGCTAACAAGACACTGACACGTAACTGTTAACGGCAAATTAGCATTTGTACATTTTTATGTGCACGGGGTTGCTGTTTTAATTAATGTTAGGCGATAAATAACGTTAATGGTATCTACAAGGCTAGTTGCTTCAAACATTTGATGGATACTACGTTGAAAGACAGACACGAGCTAACTGGCATCACGAGCGTACATGCTGGCACTATTTTTTTTCCTCGTATATCCGTTTGTATATGTAGGGTTCCCGTTTCGATAGCACGTTTATCGGCGTTATCACAGTAACCTAACACTGGCTAGTCTGTGTTTATCTTGTCAAGTTAGGCAGCCTATTATTCGGACATCATTGATATTCGTATGCTTCAGTTCAAAACATTTTCTAGTTGGAAGATGAAAATAGGGGATCACCTCGACATGTGTACCCGAGTATATGCGGCCCACTCTTTTTTTTTTTCTGGGCCTTTGTCATTTACTAGGCACCCCCTCCCCCAATACTCTTCTGCAAGGAATGCTCACCCCTAACCTCAGTGTGACTAAAACGCCCAGACGCTCAGCATCACTAGCTAATAAGGATCGTACACTATCCGACTTGAGTAGTGATAATTGCTGAATTCATAAAATAGTCAAAACAATCGGTGTGTTAAGTGGAATGTAGCAAATTGTGCTCCAGTGAGAGTATATCTAATGGCGTTTAACTGTGAAATGTGTTCTTTCTGATGGTGCATTGTTGCAAGTTTGGTGTTCAGCTTTGTTTATGGAGTTCACATGAAGATGACTGGTCCTTGCTAATCTGCCTCTGAAACAAAGGTGTTGTTACTGATGAGTTACATTCAGCTCCGTTAAGGGAGAATCCTTTCATGCAATGGTCTCAGACATACCCGCAATTATTTTTCTCATTAAGTGTTGGGTTTTTTCATTAGATTATTGGAGATCCTACTGTTCATTGTACAGTAAGATATTTGGCATGCATCCTCTCGTAGCGAGGGCGGGATCAACGCGCTTTAGCTTGGGCTTGAAGAGCCAATGAGCCGAGGACCTGGATGAGCAGCGTGCTTGCAGCCACCCTTTCCTGTTGAATATTTCAGCCCCTGCGTCACAGCTCCTCCGCCCCTTTCTCCCCATCTGCCATTTTGGTTTTGTTCCTGTCTGCAGTCGCAAAGCCAGCAGCGCAATTACATAGGAGAGACTATCGGCACAACGACATAGTGACTCGACAATATAGTGCAGACCACCCCAATCCCGCATCGCGTTTCTTTTCTCTGTACAAATCGTCGAATATACAATCAGCGTTTTTACTGACAGCTACACACAGCAGGAGAGGAGCGGGTTCGCATTGGGAAGGGACCGAGAAGGATTATTGGTAAGGAAAAGGAAATCAATGGAGCACGAGTGTAGTGGCTTGGCTTGTATTCGCGGTGTTTATGTTAAGTGACAAAGTTAAATTGTCTGTTTGTTAGATGCCTAGACATTTACCCATATCCACATAGGAGCTGTGGTAGACTACTGTCAAATCCGCTGCTCTCCAGTGCGAGGTCGGTTGGAGTGTAGCCACAGCTGCTAGCTTGTAAAATTGTGTTCCGCACTGAGGGTAATGCGGGCCTAGGCCGAGCTGCTAATGGATAAGCTGACAAGCTGGTGTTTTCTTCCCTCTAAGTTATTAATGTTTAGACTCTGTCCACTTGCCAAATCACTTAACCGATTAGTTGCTCGGAACCTACTTAGTTTTCTATTGGTGCTGTTGTCTGACAGTTAATTAATATTTTTCCACACGTTGAGATCTTTAAATCGACTGCTACCCGCTAACGTTTTCTAGTAGGATTGGCAAACTACAGTAACAGCCGGGCGGCTTTGCTGTATCATGCCGGACGCCTTCATTTTCGGTTTTGACAAGCGCGACCGTTCAGTTAACGGTGATATGAAGGCTATTTTAGGCTGGTTGCAGTCGTATGAAAATTTGCCCAGGCCTCGTCATAATTTAAAGTCGTAGAGAGGGTTATAAACTGATACGTGTGCCTTGGGAAATGCACGGAAGTTGGCGCCGCATTGGATGCGGAAATTGTGCCCGACCTTTTTTTTTTTTTTTTTTTTTTTTGTGCACCCAGATTGTATTTGAAAAACGCTGCGGCCCTCCGAGTGCAGAGGTTTATCGCGACTACTGCGTTAATCAGAAATCTAAATACATAAGTAAATGCATTGCTATTAAATGTTGCCGTTTAGAGCTTTCTTGTAACGTCGCCATCTACAACTTAGTTGCAGCACAGTGTGGTCCTTGTGTCCGCACCTGCCAGCCATTGTGTGGTATTGCTCAGTTTACCGCAGTGAACTTTTAATGATTCAGCTCTTTTCCTTGAAACATGTTGGGTGTCGATAAATACCAGGAAAAAACAATAGAAGTATGTAAACAAACCTGTGCTTTCTGTGTGTATGAAAGAACCGTAATGCTATTCATGTCTCTTCCCAGCCTCAGTTCGTTTTCTAGCAGATTTGTGTTTGGCCTGAAGCCAGCCCAGCTGCTCTCTAGGCTAAAAATCCTCTCTTCAAAATGAGGGGGACTGGTTAGCCTTTAGTTTAGGTATTTATTATAATGGAACCATAGCAACGAATTATAAAATTACTGAAGTTTATATGAATTGGAATCAGTTGGCTTCTGAGAACCTTCAGGAAACCCAGGCTTGTTGACAGTGTGCTGTCTTTCTTTTTTTTCTTAATGATGTAAAATGTCTTTCTTTTATTCTAGATTTATTGCAAACTACCAAAATGTTATAGGGCAGTTGTTAACTGGTAACATTCATGTGCTTGAATGACAACTTAATTTATGATGGTGGTTAATGCACAGATGTCCAGCTCGCCGCTGTCCAAGAAGCGTCGCTTGTCAGGAACAGAGACGAAGACGGGATCCCACTGCTCCTCCTCTAACTCTGTCAGAACTGATCTGTCCCACACACCTGCCAACGTGAGTGCAAACACATCTACTCTATAGAGTGAGTAGAACTTGTAACGTAAACTGATTGCACTTCGTGTTGTTTTCCCAGGGCATGGCTAAGAATGGCAATGATGCTGAGATCGATGAAGGCCTGTACTCAAGACAGCTGTAAGCTTCTTTTTTTTCCTTTTTGTGATGTTGGACTTGATGGTTATTGGGCTTGACATCTACCAATGCATAATGATGCCAATGGTTCTTTATGTCATTATTTAGTTACGTGCTGGGCCATGAAGCTATGAAGCGCATGCAGAACTCCAATGTCCTCATCTCTGGTATGAGAGGCCTTGGAGTTGAGATTGCCAAGAACGTGATCCTGGGAGGAGTTAGAAGTGTCACTATACATGACGAAGGAGTTGCAGAATGGAGAGACCTCTCTTCCCAGGTGTGTGAAAGCACAGATATTTAAATTAAAAATTTTTGCAGTAGTTTATTTTTCCCGATTAAGTTACCGTATTTTCACGACCAAAAGACGCACTGTACTAAAAGGCACAGTCTCAGTTATGTGTGCCATTACTGCATTTAACACACACATAAGGCGCACCTGATTATAGGGCGCATACAAGTATGCGTGTTTAAAAATAAAGCGGGAGCAAAACTGAGTTTGGTACTCGCATTTTTTATTACCGGTAATAGTCATCAATCAAACCCATCGAAGTCCTCATCCTCTGTGTCTGAACAGCTGCGCTAAATCTCCATCAAACATGCCAGGTTCACTTTCTTCACTGTCAGAGTCACTTTCCGTGCCGTGCGGCTCCTCGGAAATGATGCCGGCTTTTGCGAAAGCTCGAACAACAGTGCCAGCAGACATGTTAGCCCAAGCATCTACAATCCATTCGCAAATTGTGGCGTAACTCGCCCGGCGCTGCCTTCTACTCTTAGTGAAACTGTGGTCTCCATCGGTCATCCATCGCTCCCACGCCGCTCGCAGCCTTACTTTGAACGGCCGGTTCACACCGATGTCCAGCGGTTGGAGTTCCTTTGTCAGGCCTCCCGGAATGACAGCAAGCTCACAGTTCATTTGCTGCACTTGTTTTTTCACATCGGCTGTGAGATGGGCACGCATAGTCACAGATCAACAGCGATGGTGATGCGTGGAAAAAACCACCTGGTCTCCTTACATACACCTCCCTCAACCACTCTTTCATCATTTCCTCATCCATCCAGCCCTTCTCATTTGCCTTAATGATGATTCCTACTGGAAACTTCTCTTTAGGCAAAGTCTTTCTCTTAAAAATCACCATAGGCGGCAGTTTCTGTCCATTAGCATGGCAGCCAAGCACAACAGTAAAAGAAGACTTTTCATACCCCGTTGTGCGTATCGCTACCGTGCTGGTCCCCTGCTTCTCCACAGTGTGACTCACCGGGATGTCGAAAGTGAGCGGCACCTCGTCCATGTTAGTGATGTGGCTGGGCTGGATGTGTTTGTCGGCGATGTGTTTGCTGCAGTAGGAGCGGAAGATGGCCAGCTTTTCCTTATAATCCGCTGGAAGTTGCTGCGCTACCGTAGTCCTGGTCCGGATGGAAAAATGGCACCGTTTCATAAAACGAAAGCACCAAGACGGACCTCCTCGGAAATGTTCAATTTTCATTTCTTCTGCTAGCGAAACTGCTTTTAGTTGAATGGTGAAGTCGAAACGCTTCTCCCACTCGTTCTTTGCTCGATGATCCACCGCTCGAGTCTTTCCTCCAACTCGGGCCACCTCGCCTTATGTCTGCGGAAACTCAGCTGCGTCTTCTTGACCTGTCGGAGCTCGTTTTCTAGCTTCCTCCACTTGCGAACCATCGATTCATTAATCTTAAATTCTCTCGCGGCTGCTCGATTTCCATGTTCCTCCGCGTAGCTGATGGCCTTCAGTTTAAACTGTGCTTCATAAGCGTGTCTCTTTGCCATTTTCAGGGTTGTTAAAACAACGATGTTCCACATAATGCACATACCTGTCCTTTTATACAGGTATGTGCGATTGTCCCGGTATATACGATCAACGCCCACACTTCACCCTTTAGCGTTCTCATGGTGTTCTCTACTACGTCCTCCTTACAACACACAGGGCGCACTGCACTATAGGGCGCGCCGCACTTTTTAAAGAAAATCTAAGGCTTTTATGTGCGCCTTATAGTTGCGAAAATACGGTACACAAGGGAATTGCAGTTTGTGGACTCGCCTGTTGTCTGAGCACGATTCCAAAGTGCACTGTGGCTTTATCTATTGAGTTATGTGTTGTTGTGTATTGCTAACATCCAGAAAGGGTACTAAAGCCACCCCCACCCATGAGCTGACCCAGATTTACCAGTGGGTGGCCTCTTCCCAGTTTCATAATCGTAGTACAGCCAGTCTGTTAAAGGACATAATTTCAGCAGAGTAGATTGCGTTTATTTGTCTGTGAAATCCTGTTATGTCTCATCAAACTGCAAACATGTATGAACAGATTCCTTGGGTGTTAACTTGAGGCAGTTTTCTGGTGTTGTTGCTACAGAAGTGTCATCGTGGTTAGACACAGATTTTAAGACTCGCTTGGGAACATAGTCATTTTATACGAATGATGTTGGGATATGACATTTTTTCATTTAAAAAGATACACTGGTATTGTGGCTTCTATTATAAGACACACCCCTAATTTATTTACAGGGCAGCTTAAGTGTATTGCATTTGCATTGTACATTTGTGTTTTCAATTATGTGATTCGGTCCTAATAACAGAAATATGGAAAAAGAAATGGTTAACCTGTAGTTTAAGAAAGCACTTATTGTTGATGTGCTTCAGGAGCTCAAATAATGCTTTGAAGTTTTGAGACCAAATTTTACATTTAGTCTATATTTCATTTTACCTTAAACTTGGGTTTCTTTGCTTGGTTTTCTCTGGGCTGACAGTCCAAACTGGTTTAGGGCAAATGAACCAGCCAAGACCACTTAACAATATAATGTTAGTCCACTTCCAAACTGAGTTGGGTGGGATTTCTTCTCTTTTCATCTAATCACTGCTTAGCTTTCATAAATATAACAGCATAACTACAAATAAAACTCATCTGCTCTTGATAACCATTTTAATGTTATGGACTTAAGCGTGAGAATGCAGGGAGTACACTGTGGTCAGTCAAGCCGTTTAAGTGGTAGTCTGTTGTTTTTATCCTCGTTGACACATTCTGAAGTCCTTTCAAAAGAAAAGGCGGACCCACAGAAGAATATGGCTAAACACACAAATGAAGTAAAGTTCACACTGAGTCAATGTTATTCACTAGAATATTCCTTAATGTCATGTTTGGCTATAGTATTGGCAGTTATTGCTTAATGACAGCATCAGTATTTCTGTATGGCTAGTTTTACCTTCGGGAGGAGGACCTGGGCAAGAACAGGGCAGAAGTGAGTCAGGCCCGCCTGGCTGAACTGAACAGCTATGTTCCTGTGACTGGTTACACTGGACCACTGACTGAAGACTACTTGACCAAGTTCCAGGTATAAATTTAGCATAAGAAAACTCCCTAGTCATTTTACCATTTCAGAAAGAGTTTTTAATTTTGTCTTATTTTGAAATCTAGGTGGTAGTGCTGACTAACTCAACTCTGGATGAGCAGCAGACTCTAGGAGAGTTCTGCCACAGCAAGGGAATCAAGCTGATTGTTGCAGACACTCGTGGTCTGTTTGGGTAAGATTAAGACTCTGTTTAGTGTTCACATGCAGTGCATCCGTCAGCATCTAATGTTTTTGTGCTGTAATTTCTCTTTTGTAGTCAACTTTTCTGTGACTTTGGAGAAGAGATGATTGTGTATGACACCAATGGAGAGCAGCCATTAAGTGCTATGATTTCCATGATCACAAAGGTTAGTCTTGGTTCTTTTATCCCCCCTGACAATGCTGATTTTTCTTTTTAACTACTACCTGCTTTTTAGGAGTAAATTAAAGCTTCATGGCAGCAGTGCCTGAAAAGTTGCACATTTTGGTTTCCCCAGGACAGTGCAGGGGTCGTGACATGTCTGGATGAAGCTCGTCATGGCTTCGAGAGTGGAGATTATGTTACGTTTACTGAGATTCAGGGTATGACTGAGCTCAATGGTTGCAAGCCGGTCGAAATTAAAGTTCTTGGTAAGAACACACTCTTTTTTTTTTTTTTTTTTTTGTTCCACCATTGAATACATTTTGGTCACTCTGTTATGAGTTTACAAGTTCATGCAATGTCCTGTATTTTACTAGGTCCATACACCTTCAGCATCTGTGACACGAGTGGCTTCACAGATTACATAAGAGGAGGAATAGTTTCCCAGGTTAAAATGCCCAAGAAGATCAGTTTTGTAAGTAGCTGCCGTTTTGCACATGGCATTACTAGCATGATCTCATTTCCACAGATGGTGTAGTGTGAATTCTCATGGTAATACCAATATAACCTTACCATCTGGCATTGCTGTCACCAGTGGAAAAGCCCAGCTTCACTACCTTGCGTTTCTTTCCCTGTTCAGAAATCTCTCTCCTCATCGCTGGCCCAGCCTGAGTTCCTGATGACAGACTTTGCCAAGATGGAGTTTCCAGGACAGATGCACCTAGGCTTCCAGGCTATCCATGCCTTCCAGAAAAAACATGGCCATCTTCCAGCACCTTGGAGCCAGGTACATATCACTCATCATGGTGGGATCTTCTTGGAAAGGGGGAACCACTTTGATTAAATGCTTGTGCTAAAATAAAATAGTTCCGCATAAAAAAAGTGCAGCACAACACAGCAAAAATAAAGTCTGTTTATAGTTAATATTTTGTAATTTACCGTGAACTGTGTGCATTCCAGGCGGATGGTGAAGAGCTATTGGCATTGGCCAAAGACGTGAACTCTGCTCAGACTGGGTCGGCCAAAGTGGAACAGCTGAATGAATCTCTTATCAAAAAGATGTCATATGTTGCTGCTGGTGACCTGGCCCCTGTCAATGCCTTCTTTGGAGGGCTGGCTGCACAGGAAGTGATGAAGGTCAGTGGAAAGCTGTATGCAAATTGAAGATGAAAGCTTTGTCCCTACAATATTAAGTGTAGTTGTTCGTTATATTAAAGAAAAATCTATTTTAATCAACAGGCACTGATAAGCCCGTTCTTATCAATGCTTATGAAGAGTCATTTTACATTGAGTATGATTAGACGTGTTTTGAAATGGAGAAGGGTTTCCTGTATTTCATGTGCTGTTTGATGTTTTAGGCATGCACAGGAAAATTCATGCCCATAATGCAATGGCTGTACTTTGATGCCCTGGAGTGCTTGGCTGAAGAGGAGGGATTCATGCTCACAGAGGAAGAGTGTGCCCCTGTAGGTGTTCAAAGCATATTCAAAATGCAAGTACTGAATGTAGTTGCAATAAATGATGGTGCTAAATTTGTTATGTCTTTTTCTCCAAGAAAAACTGTCGATATGATGGACAGATTGCAGTGTTTGGCACCAAAATGCAGGATTTGCTTGCCAAACAGCGTTACTTCTTGGTGAGTGTCAGTGTAAAAGTTCTGTTGCCTTCTTCAATTTCCTGTTACTAGGAAGTTTTAAAAAATAAGGTTGCCAGAAAAATGTTGTGCAAAAGACAAAAACTTAGAAATACCTTTATGCCACTATAAAATACTATGAGCTAAAGTCTGATGAAGAATATTTCTTGGTGCTGTTCTCAGGATGCTAGGGGAAATGGATCTTATGAGATCTTTAGTGGTAGTGTTTATCTTTTTGCTCTTGTGCCTAAAATTGTCCAACAGAAAGTTCATTCTTGTTTGAATGCTCGGTTGAGTTTTTTTTTGTTTTTGTTTATTTATAATTTGATTTAATTGCACAGTGACAAAGAACGCTGTCAGTTCTTGGGATATTCATGGGCAGTTATTTACTATTTGAGATCGTGAGTGAGATGGTGGCAGCTGCATCTAAGCCAAAATATATCAGCTGTTAGTTCTTTGTCTCATAATTGGCACAATAGTGTATCGACACTGCCATGTTAATTGAGTGCCACCCACCATGTCCCAGTGCATGTCAGAGCTGTTGGGTTTAACCTTTCTGGTGGGAATCCGGCAAAAAGACTGTCAGCTTTACCCACTAACCATAAGCATTTCTCTGACAGTGAGTGACACGTGTAAATGGAAGGTTCAACTTTATGACGACCCATTATAGCTTTATTCACAAATTTCTAATCCTTCCAGGTTGGGGCTGGTGCCATTGGTTGTGAGCTGCTGAAAAACTTTGCCATGATTGGACTGGCTGCTGGGGAGGGAGAGGTCATTGTGACTGACATGGACACCATAGAGAAATCCAACCTCAACAGGCAGTTCCTCTTCAGACCTTGGGACGTTACGGTCTGTATCATCTTAACTCGACTTGTTTGATGAACTCTATTGATCGATGTTTCCGCACAGCACTCTTTATGGCTTTCCTGTAACACCGAAGTGCACTTATAGATTATGTTTTGTATGTTGATAGAGGCAATTTAAACTTCAGTGTGTGTGCGTACGTACACGTGTGTGTGCGTGTGTGCGTGTGTGCGTGTGCGCGCGTGTGTGCGTGTGCGCGTGTGTGCGTGTGCGCGTGTGTGCGTGTGCGCGTGTGTGCGTGCGTGCGCATGCGTGTGTACGTGCGTGCGTGTGTGTGTACGTACGCGTGCGTGTGTGTGTGTACGTACGTGCGTGTGTACGTACGTGCGCGTGTACGTACGTACGTGTGTGTTTTCTTAAAGTTTAAAAAGTCAAAGCAAATTTACCAGCTCCTAACAAACTGAGACTTGAGAGCAGCTTTGTACCTGTAGTATCACTAGACTACTAAATGCTAGTATGCACTATCAGTTAATCTGAGGTTATCTGATGCCCAAAAGAAACTGATGGGAGGAACCCTCACATGACGTAAGCTGTTGGACACCAATATTTTTAAAGGAGTGCACATTTTGTTGTGTCCCTGGAAAAGAAAGCATTAATGTGGACAGCAGTGACCTCTGTACAGAATGTCTCCTCTGATCTTTGTTCTTTTGGTCACCTATGATAATGTTATTAGTGAGTTGACTGTTTAGTGTGTGTGTGTGTGTGTGTGTGTGTGTGTGTGTGTGTGTTAACAGAAAATGAAGAGTGACACGGCTGCTGCTGCAGTGAAACTGATGAACCCGGCAATCAAGATCACAGGTCACCAGAACAGAGTGGGCCCTGACACAGAAAGGATCTACGATGACGACTTCTTTGAAAGCCTTGATGGAGTTGCCAATGCACTGGACAACGTTGATGCACGTAAGAGATGATGAGACATTAAGAATAACTGCTTAATAACTAGGGGGAAATGGATTCAGTAAAAAAAAAAAAAAAAAAACGTGCGTTTTCCTCTAATGTTCAGGGATGTATATGGATCGGAGGTGTGTGTACTATCGTAAACCCTTACTGGAATCAGGCACTCTGGGTACCAAAGGCAATGTCCAGGTTGTGATCCCTTTCCTCACCGAGTCCTACAGCTCCAGTCAAGATCCACCTGAGAAGTCCATCCCCATCTGCACCCTCAAAAACTTCCCAAATGCCATTGAACACACGTTGCAGGTTAGTATATGCAGAGCTGGAGAGTCTCAGAGTGTGAGACTGGCCAGGCAGGATCAAATCTGACGCTTGGAGTCAGCGTGGCCCACAAAGTAGTATTGAGAACAGCCATACAGAAACCTTTGTGTTAATCTTTACTTTAAAAGACTCCACCTGGTGTACCAACTACACAATGCACACATGTAATAGAGGAGTTAATCACTTCAGCACTATATGCTTCAGAGAATTTTATTGCATTACCTGTTTCTTCATATGCTTGATATCTTCATATAGGGTTTTGTTTTTTTTAATAGCACTGTGTGTGGTTAGTGTGTCACAGTGTGAATGGAACTATTGTAGGTTTACCAAATATTTCGTACTTCTATTATTGAACTGCTGTCCTTGTGGTTCTTTCTGTGCAGTGGGCCCGCGATGAGTTTGAGGGACTATTCAAACAACCCCCAGAAAATGCCATGCAGTACCTCACGTATGTCGCTTTTCCTTGTCATTCTAATGCAATCACCTGTCAGCATTTTACTTGCCTATATGCTGGGCTCCTTTCATCGTAGAAATTCTTCACTGATAAAATGACTTTTCATTAGTGGACAAATTTCCTCATTAAGTCTCATAAGTGTTTGTGGATTGTTGGTAATTCAGTACTTATAAACTTGTATAACTTGCCTTTCAACTAAGAATCAATCTTGTAAATGTCACAGCCCCCTCTTGGTTCTCGTGGCGCCATTGAGCTGTCTTCTTGTAAAATCTAACCCAAACCTCATGCTCGAAATAATTCATAAAATCAGCCTGCAGAGTAAATGGTTTAAAAAAAAGATGACAGCTCTTCACATCGTCGAAACTAGTCAATGAGGTTTATAATTTCCATTCTTGCAGAGATCCTAAGTTCATGGAGCGTACTCTGAAGCTTCCAGGAGCTCAGCCTGCGGAGGTGCTGGAGGCTCTTTATAAGAGTCTTGTCACAGATTGCCCCCAAAACTGGGCTGACTGCGTAGCTTGGGCTCGCAACCACTGGCAGTGTCAATACAGCAACAACATCCGCCAGCTACTGCACAACTTCCCACCAGATCAGGTACAAAGTGAAGGTGCTACGAGATGAATATCAGTTTCTAACCGTTATTGTCTGATCTTGGTTTTACGCGTCTTATCAACTGTTTGCAGCTATAGTTGCATTGGTGGTATTCATTTCAGCAACAAGAAAAGTGTTGTCATTTTTCATACAGTATTGGAATATTAACTTATTCAACAGATTATATGAAGATGTAACTTCTGCAATGGCCACACGTTATGTCTTGTCTTCTGTTTTTGAGCTCTGTGCAGGTCGGCTCAGTGACACCAAATTTAGTGAGAGGTGCTGCTGTGTGTTACAGCACGTGTTAGCACAGAGTAGCATAGCAGCTGATAATCTGATTTTAGCTTATAGCATGAAAGTTGTCACAAACATGGTAAACCATACTCGGACCGTGATATTGGTTTTGAACATTTCTAAAATCGTTTGATGGCAGATAAATTATTTTAGTAAGTCACAAAAACATTGTCATGATTAAGAGACTTTTATATAAAAGTAAACTACTTTACACTCTTGTGTAAAGACAGTTTGGGGCTTCCTGTGTACTTATTCATGCCAGTTTGTACATCTCATTTCCCCTGAAAAGCCATTTATAGATGGTGGGCATACATTAGAAACAGCAGAAATTACATTGTTAAACTTCAGCTGAGTCAAACGGCAGTTTGAGTTGCTGCGTATCTATTGCACGAAAGGCTGCCTAGTGGCTCAGTCAGCAGTACTGACGCTGAACCACAAAACCCTAGTTTGCATCTGTAGTTTCTCACCCCCTTTCCTGTCATTTATCCACGGTTTCCTGTTTAATAAATATGCAATTGACACAAAAATTACAAAATGGACATGAAAGGTTTCCATTATAGCACTTATACATTTATCATCTGTCTTTTAGCTCACTAGTTCCGGTGCTCCCTTCTGGTCTGGCCCAAAGCGATGTCCTCACCCGTTAGAATTCAGCACTACCAATGTAAGTGTGCCGCTGTCATTTATAAGCTTAATATTACCGGAGTCTAGTCCAGCCAGGCTCAAACTAATGAATGTTGTTTTCAGGAGCTGCATATGGACTATGTTGTGGCAGCAGCCAACCTGTTCGCTCAAACATACGGCCTGCAAGGCAGCACCGATCGTGCAGGTGTGATCAAGATCTTGCAGGATGTCAAGGTGCCCCCTTTCACCCCACGTTCAGGAGTTAAAATCCACGTCTCTGATCAGGAACTGCAAAATAACAATTCCTCTATTGGTATGTTCACATGTGGTTGTGTAATAAAGCATATTTTGGGGGGATGTTACATCAGCTAAGAGTTGTTTGTGAATCTTGTACGGAGTCATGTGTCATTGTGGATGCTTTGACAGTAATGCAACCATTGATCTTGTGATTATGCAGATGATACCAAACTGGAAGAGCTGAAAGCCATGTTGCCTTCACCAGAGTCCTTCCAGTTCAAACTCACCTCCATTGACTTTGAAAAGGTAAGGCGTCTCCTTTTGTCAGCTTTAATGAAGATAAATAACATTTGTTTAATTTATTACAGTTGCCGGTAGCAAAGCTAGTCAGTGGCATTGAGGACTTTGTTCTTTTTATCTGAAAGATTCAATAAAACACAGCATCTGGCTTTGCAGTGAGGCCAATTGGAAACCTAGTCTGTTAATAATAATGAGAGTAAGAAAGTATTGTTTCCATAGCTTTCAAGGCTAACTCTGCTTAGATGCCTTTAAGTGGTGCACTGCCAGAACATTGTAACTCTCACGCTAGAATTTCAACCTATTAATATAACTTGAATCAACACTACTGGTACTTCTGGTTTGTAATGGCTGTGGCCTATATGTTAACAGGATGATGACACCAACTTTCACATGGACTTCATTGTGGCAGCCTCCAACCTGAGAGCAGAGAACTATGACATCCCCCCCACAGACAGGCACAAGGTAAGAAAACAGACCCAGCTGCTCTCACACTGGTGTTAATTGGGAAATGTGCCTGCTAATAGTATTCGTTTTGTAATAGTAATGAAAAAACATTTGAGAGTGCACTCTGTGAAAACAAACAACTTAAACTCAACCTCAGAAATTTACATTTTGCTTTCTCTCTATGTGCACTATAAAGTTTGGGGAGTGTTTTTGTTGTTGTTTGTTTGTTTGGTTTTTTCCCTTCATCACTGTCCTTTTAATCACCAAACAGAGCAAACTGATAGCTGGTAAGATCATCCCTGCTATCGCCACTACCACAGCAGCAGTTGTCGGCCTAGTGTGCTTGGAGCTCTTCAAGATTATCAAAGGACACAAGAAGCTGGAGTCCTACAAAAATGGCTTCATGAACTTGGCCCTGCCTTTCTTTGCCTTCTCTGAACCCATTGCTGCTCCAAAACACAAGGTAAGCAAATACGTTACCATTTGCTGAGATTTTAAAAAGATGCGCACGATGTCTGCGCTGTAGAGAAATGTTTGACTCCAGTATAATAAACTCCTGTGATGATTAAGCCATGCTAATACTGATGCACTAGTCAGATGCATTTTGCACTGCCTGGGTGTAAGTGAGTTCAACTTGTCTTCTCACACTGATGGCATCAGTGTGTGCTGAGGAGAAATTTTAATGTAATAACTGGTTTTCTTATTGAGCTTATAATTAAGATCTCTTATAATTAATATGTATATACTTTCGCAGTACTATGAAATCGACTGGACGCTGTGGGATCGCTTTGAGGTCACAGGACTGCAGCCCAATGGGGAAGAAATGACACTCCGACAGTTTCTGGATTACTTTAAAGTATGTTGAGCTCATGGTTTGGTTTTTGGTTGCTTTTCTCCACACTGACATGTTCTTGGCATACAATTAACCACGATCTGTTTCTGTTCTGTATTAGAATGAGCATAAGTTGGAGATCACCATGCTTTCTCAGGGAGTGTCCATGTTGTATTCGTTTTTCATGCCTGCTGCCAAACTTAAAGAGAGACTGGACCTACCGTGAGTGCACGTGCATACACCTGCTTCCTCATTTGCATGCTGGAATTTTAAAGTTTGTATTCACTGGTTTTCTTTCTGTGTCCTGCAGTATGACGGAGATTGTGACGAAGGTGTCCAAAAAGAAGCTGGGCAAACACGTGAAAGCCCTGGTGTTTGAGCTATGCTGTAACGACCTTTCAGACGAAGACGTGGAAGTGCCCTATGTCAGATACACCATCCGCTGAGCTCCGCACTGAGCCCACCCGCAGGAGGGTGGGAGTTACAGGGGGGAGATGGGGATGGGGGTGTTCTGAGTGAGGAGCTAAAATGGGGATTGGGGGTGCGTGGGTTGATCCAGGTCAGCTGTATTGGATCAATCAGTATTTTTTTAGGCCTGTGGTTTGTGTAAACCTGTGCCTGAGTGTACATAGCCCCAGTAAGCTGAATTAAGAATAACTGTATATGTTAAGAATCCAGTTGGTTCTTGGCTGTGGGAACAGGGGTGTCACTGGAGGAAGGGAGCATGTACACTGGACATCCTGATGTTTCTCAAAAGCACCAACCTCTTGAGTGAATTGATAAGCCTTAGTGGTCTCTTGGTACTCCATATCCCAACCAGTGTCCCTAAAAACCATCACTCTTATTGGCCTTCAGCAGTAATGGAGGTTTTTGTTTGATTTTTAATCTAATCCACCTTCTTCCCTCCACTATACTTGCTCTCTCCCTCTTCCAACCTCTGTCTCATAGACACAGTCCCACATTAGTTTCTTTTGTTTTGTTTTTTCTTAACATATGCACCTAATTAATATGTAAAAGGTCAGCCCAGGAGACACCAATAAGCCCAAGCCTTTCCTGACTGGATATCTGACTATCTCACACCACCTGAATACCCCTGCCAGTGTGAGGTACCCCTACACCCTCATTAAACCCACTCTGTGGCTTTGGGAGGGGTTCGTGCACATGACATTGGTTTTCTCTTTCTCATTATATTTTATGTGTTTTGTTATTTTCCATTTTATTTTTTGGGTGGTTGGACAGAGTTTTGGCGCACACACGTGGTAGATCCTAAACTGTCTTTCTACTTTGTTAACTCCAAATGACTTAACTGTAAGAACAGGGCAACGAGATGTATCTTGAAACGGGAGCACTTAGTGTGATAGTGAATAAAGATGTAAAAACATACTGAAGAAGACTGTGTGGTTATTTTTGTGTCTCTCACACACACACACACACACACACACACCGACCGTGTCAGTGTCATTCAGCAATGTTAAAGTGTCAGAGGTTTGTTTTTCCTGTCTGACCTGTTTCGTGTTAATGAGAAGTTTCATTATTAAACACATCCGGGAAATGCTGCCTGAATACCAAGATACCAAATGACAGTGACGAGAGTAATCAGATTTCTTTTTTCTTCCCCTTTTACTCCGGCGTTAAAGTAAATCGTCTGTGATGGCGTTTTGAATTTATAAATGTAGGCAAAGGATAATTTTTTTGTTTATTTTTTTTAAAAGGCAAATGGCTGTAGCTAATCTGTGCCACACAGGAGGAAGTATGTCGTTAGGTACTTTAGTGTGTGAAGTGCTCTTAGTTTAAATACACGTTTGATACGTTTTGTGTAAGGCTTTGAACGCTCCTCCCTGACGAGAGCGGATACATGAATGTGTGCAACTCTAAAGGATGTGGTCGACTGTGAGATGAGGAAGAAAGTGAGGAGGAAGGAGTACACTGAACTCTCAACACGCTTCCTGCAAACAACTCGCTGTAAAGGACCCAAACAAAGAAGACGGGTGTAACTTTGGATTATTTGACCATTTGTGATTTTGAGAATGTGTCATGATTTGGTAAAGATGCACTGAAGAGAGAAACGATGGAAGTGGAGGAGACTGGTGAAAAAAGGACTTCCTGGTACGGTACCTTTTGCATTTATTATGCTTCCACCTTGGGCTGCTCTGTTACAAATTGGTGCTGAAAAATATTCCTGTTGATTAATCGTACTTCGTGTTCTAAGTGTGAATTTTCTGTGTTTGTCACCAGCATGATTACAAAACTTACATATTTGTACGACATGTGGAACAAAAACTCATTTTAATGCACTTTTCTAGAGCACGGCACATAAACAAGTCATTTGAATGTACACTGTCTACTTAAGTGTTATTTTGAATGTATCACACAATAAGATACGTTCCCTGTATGAATGTTTAATTTGTGCCCAGTAAGAGCTTTTCTTCTTTTCAGGTCCGGTGTGCCAGCAGAGGGACACTCAGTCCTCTGTGATCATGCAGGGGTAAGCTGCCACATCGGCTTTGGTTCTTGCACCATCTTTTTCCTGCATTAAAAACTAACGTTTAAAAAAAATTAATTATTGTCCTAAAAACTAGTCCAAGAAACTCACTTTCATACACTGCTGTCTTTAGAAGAAGAGAAAACAAGACCCGGCCCCTGAACCTGTGATCAGAATCTCAGAGGTGAGTAAGAGACTGAGACGCATCGATGCTGCTGCTTCATGTTCATTTCTCTGTTTCTCTGTAACGAACGGAAGTTAGTCAACCTTACCTTTGTGACCACAATGCTGAGTGCAGAACTGACGGGAGATGTGAGCGCTGTGTTTGCAACCATGGAAGTTTTTGCAAGTCTATAAATGGAGTTTGTCTCATTTTCTTAAATTCCAGCTTATCTCGGTTTATTTTCACCTTTCAGATATTCTTTTTTTTTTTGCCAGCTGTACATTACATCATCCATATAATCCGAGGCTTTTTATTGATGCTATTAAAGTGTTGCTTGCAATTAAGACACAGCTGATGTGGTTAGTGTGGCAAAAAGAAATAGGCAGACATCTTGCAATTTCACTATAGAGGCACACTTTCAACCTTCTTCCTCTTTGAAAGACACACAGGAAATGAGAGATCTGCACCATGCAACATCTCGCCTCTCACCATCTTTGTCTTTCCACTTTCCTGAACTCGCGTGTACCTCGAGTTGATTTTTAACTTTTTAACATGTTTCAGGACGAGGAGGGAGAGGATGAGTGTGAAATGACGTCCGACCTGAAGGAATCGGAGGTGAGGTGTTCTGCAGATGCCAGATTTGTGTTCAGTTGTTTTAAAATCCTCTTGTGCACAGTTAGGTTTGAATGAATGAACCACAGCTTGTGGACTATTTTGTGCAGATCTTAAAAATGTTTTTTTGGTTCACTTCAGGAGCCCAGCAATAAGAGGGTTAAACCTGTGGCAAAGTCCAATAGCCTGACAGGCGTCTTAAACCCTGTGAAGACCCCTGCTCTGAAGCGCATCGGCCAGTCTATTTCGGTAACAAACACACTCGCAGTCCAGTCATACAAAGTGACCAGTGAATGAGTTTTGGGGTTTTGTATAACAGTCAGCTGCTCCTCTCTGTTCTCAGCGGTCTATCAGTTTTCGTACAGAAGCTCGACCTTTGCCCACAGCCCCCCTGCGTTCACGGACAAAGGCCTCCTCGTTTCCACGTCGCCGCAACAGCCAGTGTTGGAGTGACACTGTGGAAAGTCACGATCTGACTGCAAAGGAAATCAAACGGCAAGAGGTGCGCTAAACAAAAACCTCGTTATTAAAATACCTTGTTACTATAGCAGAATGTGTTTGGGGGCCTGTATATGGGTCAAGTTGTGTGGCTGTGGTTGCCGTGTAGGCGGAGTAACTTGTACCTACTCTTCATTTCTGTGAAGCTGCTCTTCATGGGTATTATGAAAGAGGATGTGAGCTGGCACTGAAGGCTCAACTTCCTTTATTGAACAATCAGCTGTGAGAGCTCGTGTTGTCTATTTAACTGACTTCTTATGCAACTCAACACAGTGTGTGTGTGTGTGTGTGTGTGTCGATATCTTTGTTATCACACTGGCAATAACGTGCGCATTCGTTAACTATTTTAAATGCCCTGCAGGTCATATACGAGCTAACCCAAGGAGAGAGACAGCTCATAGAGGACCTCAGTTTGGTTAAGAAGGTAGCTGCTCAACCTGAACAACACATTTAATCCACTCACATGCAGGCTTTTATGTGCTAACTGCCCGGGTCTGTTCCCAGGTGTACTATGAGCCCATGTTGAAGTTGGACATAATGACAGAGAGTGAGCTTGGACAGATCTTCGGTACTCTGGACTCACTCATCCCCCTCCATCAAGGTAACTTTGTTTTTGTGCAGCTTGTGCTGCTATCTCGAGCTCCACTTATGCATCAACACACCAGCTCATTTCCTGAATATGAAATTCAGGCAATGAGGTGAAGTCTTGATAAAGTATAGGTTGTTGCAGTTCAGTGTAATTACATCACAATCTGAAATAGTTACAAGTAAACAGGAGCAGGTAAAGTAGTTTTACAGCTCATACCATGTACTAAATGTTATCTAGGTATAATTTGAATTAAAGGCTCATTAAAAAAGAAATAAAAGCTTCTACACTGCCCAGCCCTGAAAACAAACTTCATAAAATGGGAAGTTGTATTTTTTTAATTAGTTTTTTTAGAAGTGCCGTATTTTTATGCACACTACTTGTTTTTGAGCTGTAGTGAAATAAGGTCAGCACAACTTGGAGTATCCTGTTTTCTTTTAATTCATATCAGATCTGCTGACTCGTCTCGAGCGACTGAGAGGATCAGAGAAAACGGTTGGAGAGGTGGGGCCAACTTTAATGCACTGGGTGAGTGAGAGAAGAAAAGTCAGCCTTCAGCTTCTCTCTGATTTTCCTTCTTAATCTTAACGTAATCTAACTTCTGTCTTTATGCATGTTTCCATCTTTCTTTTCCCGCTGACTTCACCTTCTTATCTCACTGCTGCGCACTCTTCCCATGCTTCTCTCTGCAGTTTCCTTGCCTGGAGGCGTATGTTACATATTGCTGTAACCAGGTGGGAGCCAAAGCTTTGCTGGACCAGAAAAAGCACGAGAAAAGAGTGGAGCACTTTCTGCGTCTGTGTCAGGAGTCCTCGTTCAGCAGGAAACTGGACCTGTGGAACTTCCTGGATCTCCCTCGGAGCCGTTTGGTCAAGTACCCTCTGCTGTTGAAAGAGATACAGAAGTGCACTCCGCCAGACCACCCAGATGAAGACACGCTGCCGGATGCTGTGAGTCGGGCTCCTACACAATCATTTACATCTGCAAGCATGTGAGAGAATTCACAGTTTAATCAGTGCCAGGTCTGCAGCAGCTGCAAAATACTGAAATCCACACTTATCAAGATGGTTGCAAGGTGTTGCTTTTAAATATAAAGCCTATAATTATAACACTGATTAGTTTTATTTTTACAGTCTAGCAAAGCATCCTCTCTTTTGTTGCATCAGATGCTGTAAATCCAAATTATTAATATTCACACATTTCTATCCATCAGTCTTCAAGTACGTTAAAATACAGTATTTCCTTTCCTGCGTTGCACAACAGTGCCTCCAGATGGCAACAAGGCCAGTTATTAATTCTTACCAGTATATTCACTAATCTGGCTCATCACTTTTACATTTACAGTTTGCAAAAGCAAATAAAAACATGACTCTGCAGTTAGTGCTGCATTTAAGATGCCTGCAGTCTCTTTAAAGTTTCCTTTGATGGTGTTTGAAAGAGGATACTGTTGACTAAACAAATTATCACACCAAACCACTCATTTAAATATGTTCTAAATATTCATAGTCATACTCTCTTGGCTCCAGCCCAGAATTTTAGCCCTACAAGAAGCAACAGGAGGAAAAGGGCCCTGTGTTGATGACATATTAAAAAGTCTTGGTTCTGTTCAGTTGGAGTTGATCCAGAGCATCGTGGCAGAGGTGAATAAAAAGACGGGGGAAGCAGAGTGTCAGTTCTACAGGCGGGGCCTGTCCTACCTCGAAGAGGGCCAGAGAGTGCCAGAGATCCAGCAGTCCCGCTTCATCTACTGCCATGGAGAACTCAAGAACAATAAGGGCCAGGTAGATGTTGTTTACTGGTCTTCACACTTTCAGAATCCAAATGAAGAGGCTAAAGTCATTTAAGGAGGGCAGAAGATGTTGGCTGTTCAGATTTGAGTGCTAGAAAGTTGGCTTCTCTGCCTTAGAAACTGTGTCAGCACATTTCTCTTGATCACTTGTCCCCCGTCAGCGGCTGCATGTGTTCCTATTTGAGCTGGTGTTGGTGCTGACGAGACCAGGAGAGGACAAGGACGGTGGTCAGGTGTTTAACGTGTACCGGCAGCCTCTGCCCAATGCCTTGATCAATCTGGAGGAGATCCCAGACGGCGAGGCTGCTGGAGGGGGCACCTTCAGAGGAGCCTTCACAGGGGGAAACGATAAAGGTAATATGATCGCATAATCTGCATACTTTATTTGTTTCGTATTTGCTGGTGAATTCTGTGACACAAACAAATGTCAGTAAGCCATCCCCTGTGCTCTGTTTTAGCTGAAGTGAAACTTTTCGCTCACCTTCCTTCTCCCTTCTCTTCTTTCCATCTTCTAGTGAAGAATTGTTTCCGCGTGAGCAGCAGAGGGCGCGCCAAAGCTCACTCGTACAGCCTGCAGGCCAACGACTCCTTCAGCAAGCAGCAGTGGATCACCTGTCTGCGCCAAGCCATCGTCCAGTCACGCGACAGGACAGCCCACACCAGCCAGTCACAGTTGTCTCCTCACCACGATCCCGCCCTGTATCACATAGCCGAGCTCAGCCTCAGCTCGGACACAGAAATGGCAGACCACACCAGTCGCTGACTGTCAGACTGAGCGGCACGTGTACATTGACTGTCTGCGAATGATGAATGTGTTTAGATATTTTCAGCGATATTAATGTTCTTTTTATTATTTTTTCCTGTCTGCAATTGCAGTGATTGCTGTATAAAGTGAGAACAGTACTGAATGTGAATTGACCAAAGAAAAAAATTTGTTTTTGAGTTTGTATAATTAATAAACTGACACGTAAAAGATTGTTGAGGCACTCGTGGGAAAGTACACAAAGACAGGTCTAAGTATAGCCAACAAGATCTACAGAGAAAGGATTAGAGCTGATTATCCTCCACCCCTCCCTCTCGCACTCTCCATCTCCCTCCTTCTCTCATTGACACCGGTGACAGGACAGGGGAGAGGTAGACTTTCAGCTCTGGCCAACAGGCACACAGTGAAACAGTAGACGGCCCCTTATGCATTTTTAACAGCTCAGCAGATGATGGGAACAGTTTGGTTGGGACAGTTTGTCCACAGATAGAGTGACCAGGTGATCAGGTGAGTCCGGACCGCTCTGTGTGTTTGTTAGTCCTGCTACATTTGACCGGCTTTATTTGCAAAGTTACTTTGTTTGCAAATAAAGTGTTTACGAGTTACCTCCAAAAGTCAGTAACGTTTGGCATTGCTTAGATCTCAGGAGACGCCTCGTGTGTGTGACTGGTGTGTTATTGATTACATAACCGAGTGTTTTAATGTGTTCTGTTGAGCTGAATCCAGCTCGAGTGATATTTCCAAAAATGCTTTTAAAATTTGTTTTAAACGTGACATGTTCATGTGTGGATGCAAACTTTCTGTGCTCTCGTGCGTGCCGCAGTAACGAGACAGTTGTGTAATGGATCAGCTTCATCTACTTATGAGACGGGTTTAGCGTCAGAGACGGTCATTCACAGAGTACTTGTTCTTTTTTTATTCCCTTCAGCTGTAAATGTCATTTTTCTGAAAAGGAAAAAGTTCTTCATCATACTTCATTCACCAAAGAGCTGGATTACATGTCTTGTGAGACAGATTAGGCCTGTGTGAGACCACCGCGTCCTGCTCACCTCTGAGTCTGAATGTCAAATAAATTAGGAAGAACAGCTTTCCCCATCTCAGGCGCAAACCATCTGGCTAGGATTTCTTTGGGAAGGCCACCTTTCTATCTCAGGACCCATTCTGTTAGCGACTTTAGCCGGTTACTAGTATAAAAGGATGCCTGGAGCCAGCAGCGTCAGTGGGGAGGGCTCTTGTGAAGCTCTGTGTCGGACCCTGGTGTCTCAGAACAGCCTCCAGAGAGAGACGACCGACATCTCCCAGTCTGTCCTCTACACATCGCTGATGGGCCTGCTTCTGGTCGCTGACAATGAGGTGTGGACAACACAGGAAAAATATGGCGTTAATATATCCTCAAACTTTTAAAAGCTCTTAAAGTGAAATTTTACCTGAGAAAAACACAAGCACAGACAAAGAAAGGTGTGAAGTTGTTAAGGGAGAATACACATCAACACACATGTTTAAACACCTGTCAGCCCTCGTTGGTCTCTAATAGGATGAACTCTCGAGGCTGACCTCCTTTTAGTCTCTTCTGCTATGCTAATGAGATAAGAAAGCTAAATCTGTCCTGCCAAAGTTAAACACACACTGACATGGCGGGGTCAAGGCAGACAGTCACATGGAGTACCAGCACATCCAGAGGTCACGTAGTAGGACACACACTGTGTGTTTTGAAATGAATGAACAGTGCTCTGTATGGTACTCGCAGATCCGACAGATCTGTGTTCATCGACTTCCTTTTGTTTTTTACATTTCAGAAGGAGCAGCTCACCTTAGGAAGAGGCAGGACTGGCCTTAGAAACGTAGGAAACACCGTAAGTAAAGATCACAGATGAAACTCTTAAAGGGCCTCTGAAATGAACATTATTTGACATCACTCTCCCTTTTTTCTTTTGTTTTGGACCCAGTGTTTTCTAAATGCAGTTGTCCAGTGTTTGTCTCACACATGTGGCCTGCGGGGCTACTGCCTGCTCAGATCTTACAAGCACGAGAAGTTCTCCAAAGAGGAAGCTAAACTGATGGAAGGTGCATTTCCTCTCCTTCCTGTTCTGTCTTGACTGTCTCTCCTGCGTCAGAGTTTCATGTTTTCTTCTTGTTTCTGTTTTTCTTGCCATGCCAGCTTTCTCTAAGGTGCTGTCGGGCCTTTGGGATGTAAATGAAGGAGACAAAGTTGTAAATCCTAGACAGTTTTACAATGTATTCACAGAAGCAGTGCCTTACTTCAATGGTTACAGGTGAGGATATGGATTTGTTTTGTGGGGGGGTTCTGTTTCGCCTTTCCTCGAGGTTAACAACTTTTTTACCACTTATGTGTAAACTGTTAAACTCCTTCTCTTGTTCCACTTGTACAGACTTTTGATTCTTGTGAAGAACTAGTTGCTAATTTTTCTGCGTTCACCACAGTCAACAGGATGCTCAGGAGTTCCTCAGGTTCCTACTCGACAAGCTGCATACCGAAATAAATCGCAGACCATACGTTAGACGAGCCGGGAAGGAGCCCGAACAAAAATTTGCTAGGTTTCGGTGTGTATGCTAAAATGAATAAATCTGTCCTTAAAACAGTGATTACCTGCATGTGAGCACGTTCTGATCATTTTTCTTATCCTCCCTTAGAATATCTGAGGAGGCGGCTGTCATGTGGAAGAAGCACTTGGAGAGAGATGACAGCATAATTGTTGGTGAGGAGAGCCACTCCAGTCAAATTCATCCATTATTTTTATCCCCGTTAAAGCAGACCGCTGATCATTCTGGTCCCTACAGATCTGTTCTCAGGCCAGCTGCGGAGCTCACTGCATTGCTCAGTCTGCTCTCACTACTCCAACACGTTTGATGTGTTCTGCGATTTGTCACTGCCCATCCCCAAGAGGAGTTCTACTGGGGAGGTCACGCTCAGGGAGTGTCTGGACCTCTTCTCTCAGGAGGAGAAACTGGACAAGGAGAATTCGCCAGTAAGTTAAAGCGATGATTGTCGAATCTCAGCAACTGTCTGGATCAGCAATAGTGTGATTAAAACATATCGACACAGACACTGTAAGCAAGGAGATGATTTAACACAGTTTTGATCCATTTATGACCTACACATATCATTACGTTTTTGTCTTTATTCCATATAAAGATCATAACATATAGATGTGTGAAAGAAGTCAAATGGCTTGAACAGTAAAGCTACTTTCAGCTGCTCTCTTATTTACATGGGGGGTAATAACAGCAGGTAGCTCCAGATGTGGCAGATGTTTTTACACTTCCTGTCACAAGCCCAAAGGAATTTGTGTCCCCTCCCGGGATCAAACCGGGGAGTTGGGTAAACTGCTAGACTCCAAACGACTAATACAGTGATCTCATCAATATGAAAACATTTCAAAGAAATGCAATCATCTGGCACAAAAAAACATTTAATTTCATAAACAGTGAGGCAGATGATGAGAATTCTCGAATTTCTTTCTGTCATAAGAGTGTCCAACTTAAGTGCATCTTAGTTATTAGTGGCTCACTAAACAACATTGCTCATTTGTACTTGATATATACGCCGGACCCTGTGTGCATGTGTAAGGTATGTTGTGTTGAGGTGTGTATATGTGTGTTTATACATTCTTCAGATGTGCGAGAGGTGTAACAGGCGTACAGAGTGCACCAAGCGGCTGTCTATCCAGAGGTTTCCCCAGGTTATAGTGATCCGTATCCTTGGCAACAACTCTTCCACTTGTGATGCTTTTAGGCGTGTGATTTTTATCTGCACAGATGTGTGACGCTAATAATACTTAACAGTCTCGATAAGATCTGAACCGTTTCACGACGTCAAGGTGGTCCATCAGTAAAAGCACTATATATGTGTCCTTCCCACTCACCAACCTGGACCTTGGACCATACGGACCTGTCGACTGTGGTAAGAGAACCGAGCCTGTCTGATCCATTCATGCTGTGTTCCTCTATGCTAAAATGTGGAAGAAAACCTGGGCTTTTAACTTTTTGACACAAGTGGGTAGAGCGCACTACAAAACCGTTTTAAGAGCTTGCTTTACATGATTTTATTTTGACAAATGGCTGGTGAGAGAGAGGAAAAAGAGAGTTAGAAGAAAAGGCATAAATCAGCTGCAAAAAAGGTTTTTAGCTGTGAACTATGAATCTGTTGTTTTAAGCATAGGGAGGTTAACATGATGATTCACTGACTCAAACCACGCATTGTAATAGAAAATAAAGGAATATTGGGATATACGCAATCATATCCTAATTTAATCGCTTGCAACAGAGATTATTCCATAAACTGCACATCTGGAATTCTGACACAATACAGTTCTGAACCCTGGATTAAGTAACTCATTGTATTTATGTTACTATATAATTCTGGATCTATGTTTGTCCCCACAGGCTCAGTTCTGTATGATTTATATGCAATATGTAACCATGCTGGGACAGTAAACATGGGACATTACACAGCCTGCTGCTTAGATGAAAATGGCTGGTGCTTCTACAATGATTCCAGGTGAGATATCATTTCGTTTTACACACAATATATACATATTTTGACAACTGTACATCAAAGGTGGTCTATATATTTGAGAAACCCTGCTTATTCTGTATTAAGATATGTTTGCATAAACCTGAAACTTTCCCTTCGTCTGCCCATTGACAGTGTGACTCCACTCACAGAGAACCAGCTTCAGACCAATCAAGCCTATGTGCTGTTCTACCAGCGCAGCAACAGCACCGCCACCGTCAGGAAATAGACTGGCTGCCAAGCAGCCAATCAGAGCAACTTTACCTCCAGTGTCCATAGAAACAAATAGACAGCAGTATTGTGCTCTGACATCGGCAAACTTCTCATACTCGATGAGCTTACCCTCAAATGAACTGAGGAGGAGGAGAGCAGCCATGCTCAGTCTAACAGGGCTTGAAGACATGGTCCTCCCCCTAAAAACCGTAGAGATGCTTTTCAAGTGTCTCACTAAGACAGCTCAGACAGACCATAGCCTTAAGAGTCTCTGTGCCCTAGTTCTCAGGCATGAGCGAGTGACGTGCTTAGAATGATGCAGAGCTCTTAATGTAATACAATCACGACTCATGCTTGTTATGATATTGTGCAAAAAATTTTTTGAGTTGGGACATACAAATATATGCAAAAGACTTGTTCCCTTGGGTGAAATTACAGTTTGTGGATTTTTGTAAGTGAAAATACATAAATAAAAGCCCTGCAGAAATCTCTAAATAAAATGAACCTTTTTCAAATGTCAATCTACTTTTTGTTAAATGTAAAAAGTTATGCAGCGATCATGAAAATGTTCAGTGAATAATTACGCATTTTATTTCAGGTGCCTGTCAAAACACTCGAGGTCATCTCACACAGAAGAGTTAAAACTAGAGTAATAAACTGACAAATACCCATCAAGCTAATAAACAAAATCTACAATATGCAAAATTGTTGAGATCAGAGGATTCATATTAGAAGACCATCAGAGTGAATATGCCACTTTTAAAGAAGCGTGTCTGGTGGGATGGAATTCCAAAGGTGGTGAGCAGAGTACTGAGGCCTCTAGACCCCATGGTAGTCAAATGGCGGGGAATGGACAGTAAGAAGGAGGGAAGAAGAAGAGTGTGAATTGTTTTGCTGATGTGCAAAAGTTCAGAGAAGTAAAGAATCTTGAAATCAGTACGATTTTTAAGTGGAGCTGCTGAAGAGCAGGTGTGATGTGATTAATGGAAGGAGTTCTGGTGATGGTGTGAGCAGCAGAGTTCTAGACTTGCAAGGAAAAACAAAAAGAAAATCGTTACAGCAGTTAATGTGGGACGTAACCAAGCTGTGAACAAGTACCGCAGTGTTATTAGGTGTGAGAAATGGACCAAGGTGATTGATGTTACAAAGATGAAAGTATGAGGATGCCTGAGTCAAGAGGGAGGGAGAAACTGAGGAGTTGTCAATAGGGAGGGTAAAAAATTACATTTAGACATGATGGATTTGTTGCCAATGAGGAGAACCTCAGTTTTATTAATGTTCAGTTTGAAAAAAGCTGCATTTGATTTGAGTCAAATGCAGAAGGCTGTGGGTGGGAGAGTAATGGTAGGTTTGTTAGACAGGTAGAGTTGCATACAATCAGCATAACAATGGAAGCTGATATTAAATTTATGAAGGGGTCCCAGGACAGATTCTTGGGGGACACCAGTAGTAAATGGGATTTATACATTTTTTTATTAATAAACTGAGTGCTGCTGGAGAAATAGGATTTAAAACCCAAGTTCAAATAGGATGAGCATGGTTAGTCAGCTGGGGAGACTAACCAGACTGGAATGGTGCATATGTACAAATGCATTCATATATACACACCCATTTTGTGTGTATTCAAACTATAAACATACTGTTCACCTATGGTGATTATGGTCACCATAGGTTGACATTCCTATACAAATTAGTAGTCCAGTACCTTAACTTAATTAATGAATTCGCACAGTTCGGAGAGAGCAATGTCCTTCAGACAAAATACCCAATTTTGCTGAAAGTAATATGGATTTGCCCCAGATTTCAACAGATCCTTCTTTTGCTCATGCGCCACCTCCCCGTCAACTTTCATAAAATTCAGCTGGGTTGTTTTTGCGTTATCTCGCTAACAAACAGATAAACAAACGGCCACCTATGTATTATTCCCCGTCACACCGGTTTTTACTTGCGAATGACGTAATAGTGCGCATGTGTACTAGCGGTGGGCGGAGTTTTCCAGTCGGTCAGGAAGAGGAGAAAGGCGTACAGAGAAACACCAAGGTAATCAAATTCTCCATATAACGTATAAACTTTAAGCCGATTCTTGTTTCAGGCGCATAAATATGGCTGTGATGGGATGAATACTGTAGTTATAATTTAAGAGGGAGGATTTTGAATGACAATAATAAAACTCATAGGAAACACCGCTAGCTTTCCTGCTAGCAAAGGCTGGTTTGACAGGCCCCAGACTGGAGTAGTCGGGCTTTTAGTAGGAATAGGAATGTAGCACGGAAACGTTTGAGTAATTGTTTCTACACCTCAGTGGCACCTCCGCCTGTTTGCCATCGGTTCCGGCTTTAAATGTACATAGTAACGTAAGCTAGGAACTATTTGCCAAACTGTACGGTTAACGAGACCTCTGTGCGTTACTAGCGATTTCTGATGTATTTTTGTGCTAGATGTCAGCAAAGGGAAACTGTAAGCGAAGCATCGGAAAATTTTAGTCCTATTTAGACTGCTTATTTATTAATGCACCTCAAAGTGTTTCTTTTTAACTGGGGAGTATTGTCTTAGGATGCGCAACAATGTTTTCAACTCTTCCATAGATGGCTGCTATCAGAAAGAAGTTGGTGATCGTCGGTGATGGTGCGTGTGGGAAAACCTGTCTCCTCATCGTGTTCAGTAAGGACCAGTTCCCAGAGGTCTACGTACCCACTGTGTTTGAAAACTATGTGGCAGACATTGAAGTGGACGCGAAACAGGTGAGAGGGAATGATGGTTTGCAAATAATTTTGATTGTAATGCTGTGGGTGCTTGTATGGCATTTAAATAAAAGCAATTGCCCTCTTTAATTAGTTGCTAATGGACCGGTACTTGGCACCTTTCTACTCAATTTGAGCATTTGAAGTGATTTCTGCCAGTCTAGTGACATTTACTCAATCATACATATTTATCTAACATTCGTTATCACACTTCAATGGGTGCATCAGGGGCAACTCATTCTTCAATATCTTGTCTCAGGATGCTTCAACACAACCAGTGAATTTTTATTATGTTGCATCGTGGTCATCAGACTAGCTGCTGCTATACCATATCTAGTCTGTCTAACTAATCAAATTATATTATTGTCATTTCTGCCTTTGCTTTTCTTCTTCCGTAGATTTATCCAGTCATTTAACTCTGTTACTCTCTGTCTTTTCAGGTAGAGCTAGCACTTTGGGACACAGCGGGTCAGGAAGATTATGACAGGCTGAGGCCCCTGTCCTACCCAGACACAGATGTTATCCTCATGTGCTTCTCTGTGGACAGTCCTGACAGTTTAGGTACCATCTGAGCACCATCCATACTAGTAAGTATTGAACCCCTTGATGTATGTAATTAATGGCTTTTTCATTCTCCTCACTGTAGAGAATATTCCAGAAAAGTGGACTCCTGAGGTGAAGCACTTTTGTCCAAATGTTCCCATCATCCTGGTAGGAAATAAAAAAGATCTGCGCAATGATGACCACACCAGACGAGAGCTAGCCAAAATGAAACAGGTAAATGTGGTGGCTTCAGAAAATTCAGCTAAACAAACAAGTTAAATCAATAAAATAATATTCAAATGTAAACTTTCTTTGTGACATGTGTCCCCAGGAACCAGTCAAATATGAAGATGGCAAAGAGATGGCAAACCGCATCAGTGCCTACGGCTACCAAGAGTGTTCTGCCAAAACCAAAGATGGTGTGAGGGAAGTCTTTGAGATGGCAACTAGAGCTGCGCTGCAGGCCAAGAAGCGTAACAGGAAGTCCACCTGCCTACTGTTATAGGCACTGGGAGCAGAGGGGGCTGTCCTTAAGCACAGATAGAGAGGACAGGCTCCACTGAAATTTGACAGGGGGGGATATTTGGGGTGGGGGAATGGGAAAGAAAAGTTATGCAGATGCTCAATTTCCGATCACCCAGTTACCCCTAGCAAAGTGGAGCAGATCTGAAATGATTCAAAAGACCACACACACCATGGTTTTTGGACTCTTAAGTTGTGTGCCACTTTTCTTGCATCAATTTAAATACAAAAGAAAAGAAATCTAATCTAGAAGTTTGCAGGGCAGGTTATGGGTATAATTTGAAGTTGACTAGTTCAAAACAGGGGAGCAAATGTGCCATGATGGAAATTAGGAGAGAAAAGGTCGATAGAAGGCCAAAGACACTGAGAACACAAGAGAAGTCAGAAAAGGACATGATTAGGTTTGAATTTAGGCCATCTCTAAGTAAATTTTACACAGTATCGCCTACATGTAGTGCCTTGAGAGTGATGGTTGTTGAGGGGTGGGGATTCATAACTTAGGGTATTATTTGTCATTTGTAAGAGTCCACACCTCACATTTGAAGGCTTTCTCCCTGTCACTGGCTTGGGTACTTCAGGCCCATTTTCTGACTCAGGCGATATGCAGGGGTATGCCTAAAGTTAGATTGTATGAGATATTTTCCCATACAGAATTACTTACCTGTACTTTAGAGTGTGTGTATGCATTTGTATGGTAGTTTGTTTTTCTCCAGTGCAGCTCTGCATGCAGTGAATGTGTGTATATTTGTGTGGTTGTGTATTAACATGTGTCTACGTACTGTATGCATGGAAAGGCCGTCTGTGTCACTGACCTTAACCCCTGTTTTCCATGCCAAAGTTACCCTCCCCCCCAATGGCCACATTTCATGGCTCAGGTGGGTAATGAAATTAACAGCTACTCAGAGTGACATAGAAACCTTCACTTTACTGGAAGACATCATACTATATAGCCAGAGGCACAATCAGGTTAAACACATGAGTTTTTAGGACCTTTTTTGATTGTGTTAATCAGTGGGTCAAATCATAAGTGGTGTAGCTGATAAGTTTAATATTCTTTCAGATAGATGGTAGGCTTATCTTATCACTATATTATCTGTTATGTACTGTATGTCTTACAAGGCCTTGTAAGGACATGGTAATGTTGTGTACTTCGAGTTTGCCTTTTACTCCATTCTCCCCATTCCCCTCTTTACTGATATTGTCATTATTGTACTATATAACTTTTTATTGTTGATGCCTAATTTACTTCATATATTTTAATCATTTTACTCGATCCTGTTGTTATGGTCAGCTTATGTCAGTTAAATGATGAATTGTAACCGCTGTCTCATTTAATTAATAGAAAGTCAAGGTCAAGGGGCTGGGCCAGAGTATTTTGAGGGTGGGTTGCTAGAGGGTTTTTTGTTTGTTGTTGTTGTTTTTTTTCGTTTTTTTTCTTTACTGTGATATGTATGGGTATTTCTGGATTATTTTTTTTTTCATAAAGCTGGTATTAGGGTTATCTGTTTTAAGGTATTTATGTGTTCTTTGATTTATTCATTTATTAATATTTACCATTTCCCTGTCTTTTTAAATTACTTTCCTGTTGTTGTTTTTTTCCTAAAATAAAATTGCACATAACATGTCTATATATCTGATTGTTTGATTGTTTTGTTTTTTGCTCATATCAACTCAGAATCAGAATACTTTATTGATCCCTGGGGGAAATTATTTTTTGTTACAGTGCTCCATTTTAAACCAACATTAAGACAAGACAGACAATACGCTAGCTAAGAATAGTACAATATATACATATATATACATACATACATACATAAGTCACTTATAAATAAATATTTGGAAAAGAAACATGTGTAGCTGTAGCAGCAAACAGTGTGTTTGCTGCTAACTCTAATATATAAATACATTTGTAACAACGCAGTGCATTTTTACCCCCTTTTAAATCAATCATGGGCTGCAAGTTTAGGACTGACCCGTTCGTCTCGTCCAATCAGCGTCGACGTTAATGCATTCGCTTTCCAGCAACCAATCAAATTCCAGAGTAAGGGATTTGTCCCTCCCTCTCTGAAATGTCTCGCTGTGGCCATTTTACACTTGCTTGCCTGAAAATAAAACACCCCATTTACCTGGGCTTCAGCGTGATATTTACAGAACAATTGTAGGTTACATGAGTTACCGGTGAGTTTTCCCTCAAATTTCACACAAGACTGCACTTGTATTTCTAGCTGCTGACAGTCGTTTAGAGAGAATGTAGCCTCTTGGACTAGCTAACCAACCTCAAGCTAACATAGTTAGCTTGGCCGCTAACGCAGTTGACCGTCACACGTCATTGTTGTTGATTACTCCTTTTTGGATTGCGGGTTGATCCTGTGCGTTGCGCACTCAGTTTATTTATTTATTTTTTTATTAATGGTGCAGGGTTATTTTGCTGTTTGTTTATTTGTGGCTTTTAGTTAGTAGTCTGTGTAGCACTGAGAGAAGTCATTTTGATATGTCAAAGTTGGAGAAGTCATTGGATTGTGCAAGGTTTTAAAAATTAAAATCAATCTAATTAATTATTCACACTTTGCACAGCCTATGACTTTAAGGTACCTGCTCACGAGGTTGTACAATTTCAGCGTGGCTCTATAACGTGTTTCATCTGAAGTGATGTGTGATTTGTGTGCTGCATTTCTGTAAACAGAAGAACGACTCACTAGGGGCAGAGTAAGTGGATCAGCATGGACTATGAGAGAAGGTGAGTTTAATGTGATTTTCACATCTTTTTCGCGCATTTTATCACACAAGTCTCTCACGCAGTTTTTTGTGGTCAGCAGGGGTGGGCGAGGTGATCGCCTGGGTCGCTATGGTGGCACTCACAATGATCACAATTTCCGGGACATGGACTATCGTGGCTATGGCCAAGAGGATGAGGAGGCAGGCACGGGATTTGATGTCAGAGTGGAGGGTGATAGACAGTATGGCAGTGATGAGCAGTCACTGGGTATCCATGACTTCTCACCGGGTTGTCTGCAGGAGCATCCGGGGTTTCATCAGAGAGTAGATGGTAGAGGAGAAGTAGGGCGTGAGGGGAAAGGGCTACTGTGGTCCCCTCACACCTCACAACCTGATCTAGCCCATCCTATACTCCAGCGAGAGGAGGAGGGATCCAGGCAGGAATTTGAGCAGTTACGGCCTGGCCTTCAGGAAAGGGGACGGGGGAAAGGTGGAACAGGCTTTCCGGAGAACAGTGGCCCACATTCAGGAAGCAGGGAAAGCAGCTGGGGTCGTGGTGGTTCCCATTCCGAACAGGTGGAATTCGGTACAGGCAGACAGCGAGAGGATGACAGGTTTTCTCGTCCTGGAGCAGGAAAGAGAAGGGTAAGTCAATATCAGTCCATCTTTATAATTACTACAATACACATTTAATTGTTGTTTGGTTTTGGTTATTAATTTGTGGCGGATGTGTGTAGGCATTTCCAATGAGAATGGAGGAGCATGCTGGCCCAGACCTGTCCCACAAAGAGTTGGATCAGAGAGACCAGGATTACCGTGCAGAGCTAGACCATAATCAGCGGCCCAGCAACATCATAATGCTTCGTATGTTGCCACCCAGTGCCACTGCCAACGAGGTGCGTATTTGTCTCAACAATGGCCAGTTGATGCGCAGGTTGTTTGTGAAAAGTTTGAAGCTAGAATTCTCCTTTGTCCATAGATTCGTGCACAACTTCAAGAGCAGGGGATCCAGCCGAGAGAAGTTCGCCTGATGAGGAATAAATCTTCAGGTGAGAAGTTGTCCATTGGCCCTCTTTTCTTTTGTGTTTCTTATGATGCTCTTTTTTTCTTTCTTTTGTTTCTCAAACTCATGCACTGCCAACACTTCCATTTCATTGCTTTTTCAGGTGACTTTTCCATACCTGCTTTGTCTTTTCTTTTATCAATAAGTGTCTTTTCCTCTATCCTTGGTGGCTATCTTCTGCTGTATGGTAGATAACTGTTGCAAAATACCCAATCATATTTATCAACTCATACAGGTCGAAGTTTTGCATAGCTTCCTGCTTTGATACTTTGGTCTACAGATGTCTGAAGTCTTGCTAGCGTTTACACAGGAAAAGGAAAATTAATGCACGCTTCACAGCCCTGACTATTTTTTCCTTTTCTTTTTTTTTAAGAAAGCATTCATACCATCATAAGTTGTAGTTTTTTAGTTCATGACTTTGTTTTTCCTTTCCATCTTGGCGCCCTTATTGTCTTTATCCTTTAACTTCTGCCTTATTGAAGCGGGGTGTGTCTGAGTAGGTGTTGTTCACAAACTAACAGCGTCAAAGAGGAATCAGCATCTGAAGCAGATTTTGCTATTGTCGCTATTTTAGATGCAAGCGTTGCTGCTACTTCTCAGCTACATATGTTTCAACCATACCACTCAGAAAAGCTTGTGGTTCTTTTTGTGTCATTTTTCTTTTCCATTAAGGTCATTGTCTCACTGGCCTCCCACTTTGCTAACTCTCTAGTTGTCTGTAAGGTGTGCTTATCTTACACCGGCACACTTACATTCCCCCACACTGCTCTCTTTCATACATCACCGTTTTACTGTTTTTGGTCTGTCTGTCTGTGTGTGTGCGTGTTAGGAAAAGTACTCATGTAATAAATGTTTAAATGCTGATCAATTTGTAATTTCAATAGTTGCATATCTATATTATCATTTATTGCAATGTCTGGACAGGATATGGAGCATTTAAGAGGCGACCTGCCATCACAGAGCTAGATTGTTCAGACTCTGACTCGCAGAGTAGGAGAGACATTGGTGTGCACGTGTGTGTGTTCTCTTGCTGCCTGTGTGCTTCATCATTAAAAACCAAAGAGCTCAGTTTCAAACTGATGAGTGGGTAGCTCTCTCTCTCTCTCTCTCTCTATCCCTCCCTCTTACCTTGACTCTACTGAGTTACTTGACATTACATCCTCCTGCCCATGCAGAGAATTTGACAGTGCCTCTCCAACTGACTATCATGTGTGGTATTTTTAAAGGAGAGAGGAAGCAATGATTTTTTTTTTGACTGGTGCTGATACAGGGTCTCTCTCTCCTCTGTATATGCAGCACTAACCCCTCACTGCGTTGTTGTTGTTATGTTGTTGTTGTTGTTCGGTTGCCATGGCGCTGGGCGGTGTCCAGGTCAGAGCCGAGGATTCGCCTTCGTCGAGTTTAATCTCATACAGGAGGCCACCCGCTGGATGGAGACCAACCAGGTCACTCTCTCCTACACAGACACAAATACACATATATAAATGTATTCAGTGAGACACAAAAGCTAATCTCATACAGTCACGTCATACCATCCTGTGCTTAAAATGCATTCTAGCATAACAATAAAAATTAAGAATGATTAAATAACATCGGTCCTCAGGTAGGTAGTGCTTGAAGGAAGATTCCTCTTTTCTTTCCACAATTACAATTAGACAATTCAAACCAATTCATGTTGCATAATTCTGACAACCAAGGGGCAACTTGATAGTTCTCATAGACGAGACCTCCCAGTCAAACTGATCATCATTCGTCCATCATATTCTCCTCTTTTATTCAGTGACTTGTCTCGCTTTCTTTCCTGAGTTCACAGTACCACCTTTGGGATAGTATGACAGTGTGAATATAATGTCTCACATGGTCTGTTGTATGTTGAATCAGAACCAATATATTGCTTCATTTTCTTGTTTTTGAGCTTTTCACATCTGCCATGATTACATCTTTAGGACAGAGCTATTGTCTCTTTGGGGGACAAAGGTGGTGACAATGGGATGGGTTGTGTGGACAACTTTGGAAAGGTTTCCCCTTAAGGGGGGAGGGATGACACAATTGAACAAAGCACATTGTGTCCTTTAAAAATGGGCACTCACAGACTACATATATACCATCTCACCGTCCGTCCGAATTTCCTAAAGCTGAAGGTCAATTCTCTGGTGTCCTCTTCCTTTCAGCCTCAGTTGTACTCTTTCTCTCTATTCCTCTCCCTCTCTCTTTTCCCTTTCACTCTCTCTCATCTCTTGTGAGATGAGGCCTTTCTATGGCATGTGTGGCCTAATTATCACTGATAATCATTCTTTGTTATCCCCCCCTCTCTTTCTTTTTCCTTCAGGGAGTGCTGTCGATTCTAGGGCAGAGAGTGTCGATGCACTTCAGCGACCCCAAACCGCGTGCCAATGAGGACTGGCTCTGCAACAAGGTCCGGTGCTTGCTATGAATTACCACGATGTACAATTTGAATGCGTGTTATATAATATAAAGCCAGTCATTCATTTGGCTAATTTATGAAGATTGTTAACAAGGTTGTATAACAATTCAACAGTGTGGTGTACAAAACTTCAAGAGGAGAGAGAAGTGCTTTAAATGCAACGTTCCTAAATCGGGTAAGGTTTCACTGAATGTTTCACCTCTTCTCTCCTTTATAACATGAGGTCTTGCTTATTGAACAGTAATACTAACATGTTGTATTTTGCCAGAGGCTGAGCTGAAGTTGCCCCAGGTACAGAAGGACTTGCCTGTTGGTCTTCAAAAGGAGGGAGCCCAAGGTTTGTTGCCCTTGCCAGCACCTTACCACTCTTCTGGTCCTCCTGTCACACCGGGCCAAGCTCCACAACAGGCAGATGTTGCTAATGACAGTAAGTCATCTCCTCTAATAACAATGAAAATAATAATGCTAATATTGGTGATGATGATAATCATCTCTGTTAATAAAGCGTCTTTTAATTTAAGGCTTACAAATTGCTTTGACAGACCAAAGTGGAGTACTGGGAGGGAAAACTTTAAAACATTAAAGAAAATATGTGGACTTTACTTAAAAACTGAAAACCTCATATTAAAAACACAACAAATATAATTGTATAAAGTCATCACAAATGACATCAGATAAAAGCTGGTTCATAGATGGTCACAAATTCTGACCCTGGTCTTCCCAAGTAATTCTTCAAAAAGTGAAGGGTTTTAATGCCAAAAGCACCTACAACTGCCTGAAGGACTCTCAGGCTGCAAACTAGTTCCTCAGTGGTTAAAATTTCTGCTATATAGCTTGGTGCCAGACCGCCACATGCTTTGACATGATGAATACACTTTAAAATCAGTTCTAAAAAGTGCAGGGAGCCAATGGAGAGAAGCCAGCTTTTGGGTGATGTGATGCCATCTGCTCAGTAAAAAGCCAGACTGCTGTATTCTGAACCAGTTGGAGGTGAGAGAGTAACTTTCCATTAATTCCAGAGAGAAGGAACTTGAGCCTTACTAGAATAAATTAATGACATTATTATTTTTTTTGCCAGGTATGACACTTGTACAGCAATTCTCATTTATAGGAAGCAAGACTGGACTTTTTAAAACCCACGAGAAAAGACTGAAGTTGCAGCCCCAATTTTCTGACAACAAGCTACACGCGCACGCACACACACACACACACACACACACACACACACACACACACACACACACACACACACACACACACACACACAAAAGATACAGGACCCAAGGAACTGTAAATGGTGTTTGGTTAAGGTTGTTTGTAGGACTGAGCAATAAAGTAGAAGATTTTGTGCCATCCAACAACTGGCATCACTGAAACAGTTTAAGAGGGGTCAGGAGATCTCCTGGGAAATCTTTGTCATCAGTATAGCAGTGAGAGGGGATATGAAGTCATAAAACGTCACCAAGTGGAAGCAAATAATTAGGACCTAAAATAGAACCCTGTGGTACACCCACAGTGACCAAGAAGGTTTGTTGTGAAACATATAAATGGAAATACTCGTGTTCCTCATCATAGCAATATTTTCTTTTAAGAGACTTGGGGGATAACCTTATGTCTAAAAATTGTTTTTAATGATTTCTTTTTTGCCACTTTACTTAGCTAAAGCTTGTAGGCTTTGTGTGCATCAGTGTACTTGGGTCACAAATTGTTTCATTTTTAGCTGTAAAAGACTGCTTTTGTCTTTTTGTCACCCTGAGATGTGGTTGGGTGGGTTGTGTGGACACCCAAGTTTGTAAATGCGATGAGTCACGAACAAGGTGATGGATTTGAAATTCATGCCATAGCTGCATCTACTAAAAATCTCTCGACTAGTTTGAATTTCACTGACCTTAACCTCAAAGTCAGAGGGTTAGGGTGAATGCAGTAACTCAAGTAGGAGGTTTCAAATTTATACCATATGTGCATCTACTTGGGAGCTAAGGGGTAGCACTGACAGCTGCCAGTATTTGTTATTTATTTAAACGATAATGCATCTTAAATATACCTCATCCACTCTCTCAACAGCTTTGATACTAAGGAACCTTGGCCCACATACATCAGTAGAAGCTATTTTGTCTGCTTTGGCTCCGTTTGCTACCCTCTCCCCTTCCAACGTTCGTCTAATCAAGGACAAACACACACACCTCAACAGGGGCTTTGCCTTTCTACAACTATCTACCATAGTGGTGAGACACAAGCTCACACACACATACACACATAAGCCAGGGTTGTTTTTGTTTTACTGACTTGTATCTGAAGTAAACTAAGCAAAACCTTTTTAGTTTTAGCTTACTTATTTTATTTTTTTAATGAGCTTTGTCTTAAATATGCGTTCACCCACCCAGTGGTCTGTGTGTGTTTAACAGGAGGCATCTCAGTTGCTCCAGATTTTGCAGGCTCTCCAGCCACCTCTATCTATTGATGGGAAGGTCATTGTAGTTGAATTTGCCAAAGGCTCCAAACGGTAAATGCTCACACACCCAAACTTAATTGCAAAGAACATACGGGGACTCCACGCTTTACTATATTATAATTGCACAGTGGATGTGGGTGGCTGTAGCTCAGCAGGTAGAGCAGGTCAGCTACCAGTCGGAAGATAGGTGGGTTGGTCCTGGCTGCTCAAGTCTGCATGCCAAAATATCCTTAGTTAAATACTGAACTTTAAGTTGCTCTCCTGATACATCAGTTGAGGTGTGAATGTGTGTAAAGGTTAGAAAGATAGAAAGCTTAGAAAAAGGTGTTTGCATGAATGGGTGAATGAATTAAATTGATTTATTTATATAGCACCAAATCACAACAACCGTTTCCTCGAGGCCTTCGACGACATGGTGTATAACGTGCTTTGTGTGCTAGAGCAAGGTACTATGTAAGAGTCAGGCATTTTACTGGAGTGTGAAATTAGACTAGTAAATGGACTGATCACATTACAAAGAAATGCAGGTTGATCATGTGATTATTAAAATTGTAAAGCATTTTGTGAATGTATTAGAAGAGCAATGATGGTTGAAATTAAGCTATTCAATGTAACAACCCTCCAAAAGCTTTTTGATTAGAGCCCTCACTCTGTCTCTTGTCTATGTTAGGGATGTGTTTGTAACGGATGGTAGCAGAGTGAGTGCTGCTACAGTGGCCAGCACCGCTATAGCTGCTGCACAGTGGGCTGTCACTCAGGTAAAGTTTGACGTATTACAGCATATATACCACATCCTTAATTCAGATTGCATGATCACTGTATTTATTCTTTTAAATTCTCAGACCTCTCAAAATGGACCAGGTGGAGGCCAGAGTGTTGATACAAGTGTGTATCAGCAGGGGGCAGCAGTGACATACAGTCAGGAAGGGCTTGAGTATGCAGGGCAAGATGGCACAACTTTCAAGCCCCAAGCAGATAACAGGGTTACTGCTTTGACAAGTGGAGTAGCTTCCCTGAATGGAGCCTACGCAGGAGGAGCAGCCCCAGGTTTGTATGACATGCCAATAAGTTTATAACACACACACATATCTGTATATCATGTAGTTGCATACAATTACATTAAGCTTCCTCTGAAGCCACTTATTTGCACTTGTTTGCCCATGTGCAGCTGTCATTTCATCTGAGGCAGCCAAACCTGCATCAGTGGTTGTGCAGCAGCCGCTCATTCATACACAGACTCCTCTCATCACCACAGCTGCCACCACACCGGGGACACAGGTAGAACTTGATGCCTTTTCCTTCTTCCATTTGTTCCTTGTGTTTTTCCTGTTTTTAAAATCTCTGTCACTTCACAGGTTGAAATAGTGGGAAAACCACAACCAGCTGCACCCAGCCAGCCTGCAATCCCAGGCACTGAACATGAGCTCCAGCAGTATCGTAAGGCTTCATGTATTTAGTGTTCCCTCTGGGGAATTTACATCTTCGCTAATAATTGCAAATAATTGCTGCTGACTACTGGCAAGCTTACCTTTCATTCAGGAAAAAATATTGAAAATCTGACCCTGATGCAAATACCATGTGTCTCATACTACAGCTGTGCCAGATGTCTCCACTTACCACTATGACGAAAGCTCTGGCTACTATTATGACCCATTTACAGGTCTCTACTATGACCCTAATTCACAGGTAAACAGCCCAAAGCAATCTATATGTTTTGTAGGACATTTGTGTGTGTGTGTGTTTCGCTTATGCCCCTTGGTATTTCAATCTGTTTTTGCATTTCCCTTTGTCTTTGCAGTACTACTACAACTCTCACACTCAGCAGTACATGTACTGGGATGGAGAGAAACATACGTACATTCCTGCTGCCAGTCAGTCAAACACAGAAGGTGCTCCTCCAAGTGATGGTGCAGCTCCTTCAGAATCACTGTTTGCTACCTCTGGCAGCAAGGAGAAAAAAGACAAACCCAAGAATAAAACAGCTCAACAGGTGCTGATACACAGAAGTCAGCTTTTGGACATTATCATTTCTGGTTTAACAAATATATCTGCTAATGGCTAATTGAAGTTAGATTTCATAATTTGCCACCCATTCAGTTTGACACTTAAAATATGTAGTTAAGTAATTTTTAACTGAGTTTCTTGAGGTTTGTTATAATAGATTGCCAAAGACATGGAGCGTTGGGCTAAAAGTCTCAACAGACAAAAGGAGAACATGCGTTCTGTGTCTTCATCCCCTGCCACCGGCTCAGCAGCACCTCCTGGTTATACTCGGGCACCTGGACACAGTCGCCTAGATGATCACAGAGAGTCTGCGAGTGCTGATGCAGGCTATGCTGTTCTAGAGAAAAAGGTGTGTTTTATCTGTAAATGTCTGAACCCTCAGGGCACGAGGTTGTGATAGTGGCTGTCTCTGAATCATAGACGCAGATATGAACAGATCACTGAATCAATGTTTTTCTGTCTTTCAGGGGGCACTGTCTGAACGGCCTCCGATTTTTTTGGATCAGATCCGCCAAAGTGCAGAAGTAAGGAAGTGGGAGAGAGAGATTTTGTAGGTGTTAGAGGTGTACATTTTCTTTATTTTCTTCTTTTTATTGTTCCCAGTCGCCTCCTCGGCAGCAGGGTCTGGTCCCAGCCTACAGTGGAGAAACTGACAGTGAAGAAGAAGGAGGCGAGAAGGATGAAAAGGAAGGAAGATTGACAGACTGGGTTAAACTGGCCTGTCTGCTGTGTAGGAGGCAGTTCCCAAGCAAGGAGGCCCTCATCAGGCACCAGCAGCTTTCTGAACTACATAAGGTGGTTTAAATCAAGTTTTACTTCATCATAAAAACTCTACAAATGATAAGTAGCATCAGTGCTCTGTTGAGGAGCAACACCATACATTCTGCACTCGTGTGCACAAGTACTGAGGCACACCACCAGCTGCTGTTATTGGTGATTAAAGGCACAATTGTGAAATTGGAGAATTTGAAAGTGGGCAGATGCAGGTGCATACATGTGCTTATTATGCACTAAAGCAAGTTGAATTTGGTTTCTGGCTTCTAAAGCCTGAAAGCAGAGCCTATAAATGAAGATCTTATTTATTTTAATCGGTCCAGTGAAGCAAGGTCACCTTAATCTACTTGTTAACAGCCGTCCATTCAGATTCAGTTTTACAGGGTGTGTAAACTGAACGTTGCATATAAGACCTTTGTGCGCAATACGAGTGTAAAATCCAGTTTGGCATTCCTGTTGCAGCTGTGACTTGAATTTCACTTCTTTGTGCCCTCAGCAAAACCTGGAGCAGAGACGAGCCCAGCAGGAAGCTGCAAGCAAAGAGGTTGGTCAGTCCTCCACATCTGCAGAATAATGTTGAAATTCATGTTTCTTTTAAAATAATTTTATCTTGTCTTTTTGCAGAGACTAGCAGGTGGACTTGACGGTCCTGAACTTAAGAAGAGGAAGTTTAACCCCATGTAAGGAAGCAGCAGTGATGCCACTAACTAGACGCTGTATGTTTTTTTGCAACTTATTCAGGGTTACAGCTTGCTATTGACACTGCCATGGACTGGTTCCTTTTTTGCTTTAGTTTTATTCTAGTTACAGCTTTGTGTGGCGGTGATGTTGGTGCAACTGTATAACTTAACTATGATGTATGTGACACAACTTATTTGTACTTGTGTGTCCCCTTACACTTTTTGTGTTCTTCCTGTAGTGATGGGGTCACAGACACTAGTCTCGGTGCAAGAATGCTACAGGGAGGTGTGAAAAGAGGACTGCTGTTGCGCAATATGCAAGTGGAGTGACCATTAATCTTCCTGACCCACAAAGGACAAAGACGAAGCCCAGCACGCAACACTTCACCATTAACATCATATAGATAAATATATTTAAAAAACTTATTTTGATTTGACATTAGTTACCTCAACAATGGCAGTGCTCAGTGGTAATAATCTTATGAACTGATCCTGTAGCAGTAGATGTCAGGATATTGCACAGATTGCACCTTTTTGCTTGCTTCCTGAATGATGCAGTTTTGAGTTCTCACTTGCTTCAGAGCCTGTGTGTGTGATAAACAAGTTTTGTGGACGGGAAAACATTTGCGGTCTTTATGTCAGCAAATTGGGATTTTTAATATTACTGTCTATGCACCATAGATTTTTTTTTTAAATTAATGCTATATGCCTTGTCATTCAGTGAATGACTAATCTGGGCTTGAACTGTGTACATTTTAAAAAGAGCATTTTTATACAACAGTGAAAGCTAACAAACTCGTGGCCTCATGAATTGGACAGGATCGTGCTAACACTAGTGTATAGGGTTAAAGTGTCTCAGTTTATCATATAGCAGGTGTAGATTCACATTCGCTAACTTTTCAGAGAAGTATTTTTTATTTCTGTATTTGTTCAGTAATGTGACCGTGTTTCATCAAGCTCATGTAAATGAATTCAAAATAATACATTTTCACCAATATTGACTCGTGTATTGTGTGGGCTAGTCAGTAAACTGTAGCTAATATGGCAACATTTTGCATTGAAATTTCCAAAGCTGTTTATCCGCACAAAAAGAGGAATGTAATGTGACTGTTGGCATCGGGTTTGTCAAGCAACACTGAAATGGTGAAACTGTATCGCTGTTGCAAACTACGTTTGTGTTCCTTAAATTAATTGTGCTCCGGTTACTGCGGAATGGTTTCTATGGTGATCAGCAACAAATCCAGTCGTCGGTTTGCTGAGAGCCATCGGAGAAAAAACACTTGGATTACCTGTAATAACCAATAAACTTAGCTGTCTTTCCTTCATATTACGTTGGGAGGTAACATTCATAGTATGTCATTCACAGTGTCTGCATGTGTTGGCAGTTCTAACATAAATGTACAAGGCTAAACCCTGTAAACAGATAGCTAGCTTGGTCGGGCAGCAGTCACAAAATAAGCAAGTTAGCTGGTTGGAAATCCTGTTGCAGTTCTCTAATCCGCTCTTCAGCTGGTCTGTAACTAGTCAAATTATAAGGCTTACTAATCGGGATGTCTGACTTTGACGAAGACCCAGTATTATCGGATGTTGAAGGAGGAGAAGAACACCTTAAAGAAGCCGAAGATGAGAAGGTATGAAAGTAAATGGGGGGCATGTGCCGAGCATATTTGCAGCTGACTCGTACATGTTAGCGGATATCTCTGCTGTTAATTTGGTATGAATCACGTGCCTCGCCCTGATTACCCAAACAGACTCAAGGTAATGTCTTTGATAAAGTTGGAGCTTGTCTGTTTACTCGTGTGTGCACCATTCAACCCCCTCCACAGGGTATTTTCTGGGCATATTAGTAATAGGTCACTAGTTTCCAAAAGAGGCAGCTTATTGTAAAGTGCTCCTACAAGTGGTTTTGAAGCTCTTCCATGCTTAAATTCTAGTTGTTGACTAATTAGTGACAGTTTGAGCCTTGGGAGTGGCCCTGCTCTGCTGGCGGTTTTACTAACATGGATTAAGCCTAGTCTTAGAATAAAAACATTGATCAATGAAGATCTTTATTTTTTTCTGACGGTAGGCTTGTCCGGGAAACTGTCTTGGCAAAACGGTCAAATCAGTGGCTAGTAATTTGTTGGTCCATTACTATCCAGATATATCTTGGGTAAGAGAAGACTTTTGAATGTTAATTCTATGTGGCATAGGTTCAACACGGAAACATTCCTCACAGATTTTGGTTGATATATTGACGTGACAGCATCACACAGTTGCAAATTTGTCAGCTGCACATCCATGATTATACACGCCAAGGTGCTTTATTGGATTCATCTTCAAGGGACCACTCTCAAATTATATGAGCTTTGTGACATTGCACGCCATCTACCCAGTAGAAGATGAGTACATAAAGAGCCATTGTCAGCAATGACTGTTGATAGGAGAGACTGAATCCATGCTTTCATGTTGGTTACACCAGTTTCTGACCCTGTCATTCAATGCTGTTGCAGAAATCAAGACTCAACATTTTCCAATATTTTGTTGTCCAATTTTGTGAATCTAAATTCAGATTCAGTTTCTTACTCGCAGGTGACAGGAGTGGAGCTCAGTGTGGTCTTCTGCTGCTGTTGCCCATCCTCTTCAAGGTTCAACATGTGATGCATTCAAAAATGCTCTTTTGTATATTTTGGTTGTCATGTGGGATTATTTGGGTTACCGTTGCCAACTCAAAGCAGTCTGGCCATTCTTCTCTGACCTCTGAGATCAACAAGAAATTTTTGCTCACTGGATATTTTCTCTTTTTTGGACTACTCTCTGTAAACCCTAGAAATATTTGTGTGGGAAAATCCTGGTAGATCAGCAGTTTCTAAAATACTCAAACCAGCCTGCCTGGCACCAAGAACCGTGCCACATTCAATGTCAGTTTTCTTCCCCAATCCTTTGCCCAGTTTCAGTTTCACTGGGTCGTTTCAGCCACTGACTGGGTTGTCTTAACTCTGTATGTATGCCTAAATACATTGAGTTGGTGCCATTTGATTGGCTGATTAGATACTTACCCTAATGAGCAGTTGAACAGGTGTACCGAACAAAGTGGCTAGCCTGACCTTCACCTTACATGATAACTTGCTGTCATTGGTTTATCATTGTGCAATTTAAGCTGTCATTCATTTTGTGTTTTGAATAAAATAAAGTTGTAGTGCGTTTGTCGTTTCTGTGTTGAAGCCACTAGCCTTTCATTTATATCTCATTTTTGTACAGGTTGAAGTTCAACATTTAACTCAAGAAATCATAAGTGAAGGGCTGTCATTGCTTTGCCGAACAGGAAATGGATTAGCACACGCATTTGTCAAGCTGAACCTTCAGAAAAGGTAATTAGAGAAAGATGCCCGCAGAGCAAAACTGTTCTGTTAACTTGAACAAGTTTCTTCTGATTCAAACCAGTTTTCTTCACCCTTAGAGGACTGGAGGATATAGCTGCAATCAACAGTTATATTCACATACGTTTTCTGGATTTATCCAACAACCACCTTACTGATCTTTCTCCTTTGTCATCTCTGACCCAGCTTCTTTGGCTCAAGGCAAGAAGAAATTCCTTATGCATTTAGTTAAGGACATCTTTGTGGCAGTAAGAATCTCTTTAATTACGTTTATTGAATGTAATTCGTCTTTTGTAGGTCGACAATAATTCTGTGATGTGCTTCAAAGAGCAACCGTTTGCTCAACTGACCTACCTGCAGTGGCTGAGTATAGCAATGAATCAGCTAACTGATGTAGATGGCCTAGTTGGGCCTGCCTTGGAAAGCCTCAATCTTACAGGTTGGTTTATTGGTTTTACGTCAGGTAAAGTGGAATGAATTTATTCAGCTAATCTGGCGATCTCTACGGCAAAGTCAGTCAAGTAAGAAACCGTTAATAGTTGGGTCCCTTATCCAAGCCGCAGAAGTTCTTGCAAGTATAATAAAATACGTTAAGCGAAAGATATTGTCACTGTTATTTGATATAAATAGTTGTTCCTGCAAAAAGATGGGAATTTACTATTCCACATGTTATCACTGTTAAAAGCAATATTTGACTTAACTAAAGATGCCAACAAACCTTGTTTGCAGGTAACCATATTCAGAGGCTTAATGGTTTCCAGTACGGCAGTTTTGCAAATCTGGTAACTCTAGAGTTGAGGGGAAATCACTTGGAAACCACTGATGGCATCAACCTTCCACATCTCCAGCAATTGTATCTGGTACACAAAGTGTCTTGGTTTGGTTATTAACACAGACATGATTGATTAAGTTAATCCTTCACCACTACACTAATCCCCATGTAATAAACCAGGTACCTGGTTGCTTGTGACTAGTCTTGCTTTCTGTCTAGGCCCAAAATGCTATCAAACGTCTTGAGGGTTTGGAGAAGTTAGAGCGCCTCACCACACTTCACCTTCGAGACAATCAGCTAGAGTCGCTCGACGGCCTCAGTCCCAGCATGAAGTGTCTTCAGTACCTCAATGCCAGGTGCATGCAGTCACATGGAAAACTTCAGTCCTGTGAGAGACTAAGTAGACACCATAATTAACTAGATGTAACTTGAAGTAATTGTGTATGACTTAATCAGTCTCTTACATTGTGGAGGAATTTTGGTTCTTTACAACATTGCTTCAGTTCGTTGGGGTTTGGGGGCATTTGTTTATGAACATCTCTCTTAAGGTTCTGTCAAAACATTTCACTGAGACTGAAGTCTTGACTTTGACTGGGACATTGCAACACTGTGGCAAAACATTTTCTTTTCCAGACATTCTGTTGTAGATTTGCTGCTGTGCTTGGGACTGTTGTCCTAAAAAGTTTGTGTTTCACTCAATGATTGCAAGGTGCCCAGGTCCTATGGCTACAAAACAGGCCCAAATCATCATTCTCCACCACCATGATTGACAGTTGACCCGAGGTGTTTGTCCTAATAAGTTATGTTTGGTTTTCACCACAAATAGTGCTGTGCATTACAGGCAAACATTTTCACTTTTGTCATGTCTTTCCAAAGGACATTGTTTCACAAGTCTTCCGGTTTGTTCAATGCAGCTTTGCAAATCTAAGCTGTGTTGCCAAGTTTTGTTTTGTTTTTTAGAAGGAACAGACTTTTTCTTGCCAACTCTTCCAATTAAGCTGTACTTGATCATTCTTTTTTGTCACAAATTAATCAACTCAGTGAATCAAGTGCAATTTGAGTAGCAGCTCTTGGCTGCTACTTACCTTCTTAATTCCAATGGAAGCAGTTATGTTGTACTTAGTTTTTCACAGCCCTGCAGAAAGTCCTATGGATAACTTTATTTTTCACATGACTGCAATGTGATGTAACAATAAAGATCAGTCATAATAACGCTTCCAATAATCCAGTCAGTAAAAAACAAAACATGGTATTAATCCCATAATTTGTCTTCTTTCTCCCTTAGAGGCAATGCAATCATAGATGAGACTGATCTACGATACATCGGCTTTCTGTCACAAAGCCTTCGCGTGTTGGTTCTCTCTGGGAACCCAGTCGCGGAAAATTCCGAATACCGGATAAATGTGCTGATAGTAGTGCCACAGCTGGAAAGACTCGACAAAAATCCTGTCTTCCCTGAGGAGAGAGCTGAAGCCTGGGAAAGAATCAGGGTAACAAAAAAACAAAATATTTTTTTATTTTTGGTTTTATTTTTTACCCTTTTGATTTAGTGACATTGTGTAATTTCAGGAACTTCAAGAAGAGGAAATGTATGCACAATAAGATGTGTAATTTTGCCAGAATGGGGAAGTGTTGGACTGACTTCATTTTTTCTTTTTAAATGGCAGACCTGTTGTCTGTTGATGAATGACCACATACACCTCTGTATGAAGTACTCTATGTTTGATAGAGTAGCTCAATCATCCATGACTTTGCACAAAAAGTGTTTTTCATTTCCATACACTCATTGTTACAGCTGAGCTATTTAACAATAAAGTTTTAGAAAATGTTTATTTCTGATGTGTCTAAATGCAAAAATGACAACTGATGCAAGCTGAAGTGACTCTGGCTAGTACCTTGTGCCTTAGTACCCTGTATTGTTCATAGACGGTGGTGTTAGACAGACTCCATGTGTTTCCCTGAGTAAGGATGAGAGAGCAAAATCTGCCGTCGGCTTCCTTGTTGGCAGCCATCCAGCTACAGTTTTAAGGGGACAGTGACATTATGGGCCTGTGTGGCTAATCAGCAGATTTCGGAATCAGATCCTGCGTTTGTTTGACTGGCATTTAAACACACCATCATCATTGCATAAATATAACCAGGACGTTAACGTCCCACTTGAAGAAAACATTCATATTATAGTAAGTTAAGAAAGCGGTAGTTGTTCGCACATCAGTGCAGTGCAGCTCCACTTGTGGATACCTGTATTTTCCATAAGGGTAGTAGAATAGGGGTCCACGCTTTTGTTACTGATTTTAATGAAACGAGATCGGCATGAAGCAACATTTGTATCTTGAACACGCTGAGAGGGACTGACGAGGGCGGCTTGAACCACCACTCTCCCTCCAATGGTTTGATTTGGTGGGCGTGGCTGTTTGAGGAAACAAAACCCGTCCTGTGCGACGTCTGCCCCTCCTCTCCTGCACTTAACACCGGGCAGCTAGCAGCTCAGTGGCCCAGCGTTGACACGACGACACCGGGGAAGCAGCCTTCGCACTGAATTAACCACGACTACTACCTGAAGCAGGCGACCATACGTCCGTAAACCATGACTAGCTACCACAAACCCGATGAAAAGACTCTGCAAGGACTGAAGGACGTCGCTAACAAGCTCAGGATCAACTCCATCAAGGCAACATGCGCCTCTAACTCAGGGTAAGTTGTTCAGAGTTGCAAACATTAGCTGGAATATTAAATAAATCCTGTATACAATTAAAAACACACACATATATATAGTATGTGCTATAAGGTTACTGGGGCGAAGGCGTGCACTACCTCTGGGCCTGGGTGCACGTGCTGCAGATTAAATTCACGCGGTTACCGAGCCACGGCAAGCCGCTAGCAGCAGGTTTGCTACCTGATGTTGTGCGACTGCTCTGCGAAACGTTTTAATAAGTTACGCTGTGACTTGAGGGTAGCCGAGCCCACAGCTATTGCTAAGGCTACCACATGCTAACAGTGTTTGTTTGGTTTTTTTCTCTACAAAGTAAATGACGGCCTTATTTACTGGTGGCTAGACTCTTAGGCACTCTAGCCTAGCATACATGCGTATAACACTTCAAGTCAAGTGGTTATTAACATCAACAGGCGTTTACTAGCTAACAGAAATTACATGATAGGAAAGGATGGATCTCTTGGTTGCGTTGAGGCTGAGTTTTGCTGCTGGCTCCTAGTCTGTTAAATCGCCAGCTTGAGGATATCTGCGTTAAGTATGGTAAGTCTGGGAAATGGCTATTGGGAAGGGGTTTGTGGTAATACTTCATCATAAATATTGGCGTTCCCAGAATGCCAGAATTTTCTTTTTGAGCTATCGCTGATATCTTCCGTGTCGCTGTCGGGAAGTAACCCAATAGGTTGATTCGAGTCCAAGCGGGAAGTAGGAGTTGACGAGGGTGTAGCTTTATAGGGATTAGTGTGAGCGCCCTTTGCTCGGTTAATATTCACTTTGGAGAGCAAATGGAGCTATACAAGGGCTACAATATCCAAAACTGAAACCGTAGTTTGTGAGTTGGCGCTAATCAAGTCAAGTCACCGACTACATTTCGCATACAACACAACACTTTGTTTAGACTTGTGTGACGCAGACTAAAGCTTAGAGTCGCATATCCTGCTTCATAACATCACATCTGAGACAGAAAAGTGGATGTTGGAATCAAAGAGGCAGTAAAAACCCTCAGCTTTATTTATAGTATATGTCAGCCACCTGGCCAGATGCTTTAGTTTGTGCTTGATTCTTACAATTATCCCTCAGCCAGTTGGTGTGCATTGTGCAATTTTTATTTCTTTTTCATAATCTCAAATGCAGCCTTAATGTACAGTTGACTAACCTGTTTCCTCTTGTTTCTTGACAAGGAAATGCAGGAGCTTATTCTAACTGTACTATGAGGGCTTTATAAAGATTATATCCCTTTTAAACAAAGGACTTCTTGAGGAGCATTGTTCCTCAACAGTCAAAGTTACACTTGTGCCTCTTTCTTTTCCTTGTGGTTTTTCTGACTGTCCTTCATTTCTCAGCAGGTTGTCTCTCAACAGAAGAACACGTGGTAAACGGAGCATTGAGTTATTTTAAAAGGTTTATGCTGATGTTTGTTCAGATTGGATAATTTGTTCCAAGCATGGTTGATATGCGATTTAACCTGCATAGGGAAGCTGAGATGTGTTGGGCAATGTGGAATTTCTAAATGGTTACAGTACTCGAGACTGTGTAGCAACTAACAGTTTCACAAGATTTTTTTTCCTCTGAAGTGTGGTAACCTGGCTGCCTTCCTGAGGCAGTGATGGTCTAAAATAAATAACAATTAACAATATATGACTTGTGCTAAAGAGCATCATCGTTTGGCATATTAAATGTTTGCTGTGTCTTGTAAAACTAAAACTGAGCGTTTGTTTTTGTGTTGTTTTTTTTTTTGTTCTTTTTTTTTTTTTTTTTTAAAGTGCAGCAACACATGCATGTTTATGCACTTTGGGTGGAGTTTCTTTTCTTTCTAACCCGTCGGCATTTATACTGTCACAGTAGCCTTTCTGTTGTTCTCTCTCTCCAGTCATCCCACATCATGTTGCAGTGCAGCTGAGCTCATGTCCGTGCTCTTTTTCCACGCCATGCGCTACAAAGCGGATGATCCTCGCAATCAGTGTAACGACCGCTTTGTTCTCTCAAAGGTAGGTGCATATCCTTTAATTGAGATTAATTGCTCTGTATTTGGTCAGCAAACCTGAGATCTGTTAACACTCTCCTTCTTATTGCCAGGGTCATGCTGCACCTGTCCTGTACGCTGCCTGGGCAGAGGCAGGTTTTGTGAAAGAGTCTGAGCTGGTTAACCTGCGTAAGATTGATTCTGACTTGGAGGGACACCCCACACCAGTGAGTCGGGAATCTTGAGACCCATTCTGTTCATTATTATTTTTTATTTTTATTTTTTTGGAAGAAAAAGACAAAATTGTGTGCAAGCCACTCTCTGTATCGTGTACAACTTCCCTTCTTTCCAATTCTTCTTTTCAAACACAGAAATTGGCTTTTGTTGATGTAGCTACTGGATCTCTGGGACAGGGTCTTGGGGCTGCATGTGGGATGGCCTATACCGGCAAATACTTTGACAAATCCAGGTCAGTGTGTTTATGTATCAGTGTCAAATCATAAGACTACCAAACATTTCTTTAAAACTTGCACAGGGTTACCTGAAATATTTTTGCCCAGTTGTCAGCGTGTGGTGTTAATCTAAAGTGGATGCTTTATACTCACATTTGCTCAAGACCACTTAAAAGTAGTCTTATTTACTCTAACTAGGAAGCTTCTTCAGTGGTGAAATCCTGTTACTGTTGTTGTTGTTATAATCTGTTGCACTGCAGCAACAGAAAAATTCTCAAAGTAGATATTATGGAAATTCTCATGTCTGTTATTAACTGACTGTGTTGTAGTTATCGTGTGTACTGCATGCTGGGAGATGGCGAGTGCTCAGAGGGCTCAGTTTGGGAGGCCATGGCCTTTGGTTCCCACTACCAGCTGGACAACCTGGTGGCTATCCTGGATGTTAATCGGCTTGGTCAGAGTGAGCCAGCGCCTCTGAAGCACGACATGGAGATCTACCGCAAACGTTGTGAAGCCTTTGGGTCAGCACGTGCATTTATCTCAGCTCATAACCTGTAGAAACAAACTGTCCAAACTTGACCTTATTATTTGTCTTTCCCTGTATCGATCTGCTTTTTGATGGTCTACAGACATGTTCAGATGTTAATAACATTCTATGTGTGTAGGTGGAACACGTATGTTGTGGATGGACATGATGTGGAGGAGCTGTGCAAAGCTTTCTGGCAGGCTCAGCAGGTCAAAGGCAAACCGACCTGCATTGTTGCCAAGACATTCAAGGGCAGAGGCCTCAAAGGTTGGTGTGAATAACTTTTTTGTATCTAGTTAGAACTGTTCTCTGAATTTTAAACATGACTTATTTGCCACTTAACTGTAGGTATTGAGGATTTGGAGAACTGGCATGGAAAGCCGATCCCCAAGGACCGGGTGGATGAAATCCTGAAAGATCTGCAGTCACAGATCCAGGTGCCCAACAAAACTCTCTGCCCTGATCTGCCCAATGAGGACACAGCGCCAGCTGACCTTAGCCCCATCTCACTGCCTTCACCTCCAGAATACAAGAAGGGAGACAAGGTACCTTCAGAGTTGCTTGTTTGTGTCTAGTTTTAGTTTTTGAGTATTGGATCTTTTGGAGTAATGGGTCCAAAGTCACTCAACACTGAGTGGTCAGCAGTTTAAAGTTTACCGATACAGTTGTCAGCATGAATCTTATTTAGCACGAGTGGTGGCTTTGTTTCATTACTAATATGGCACAAAAACACCACCTGGAACACTTGTCCACACTTAAGGGTCTTTATATAATAAATTAAATATAAATATCCACTTTCCTTTGCTTTTTGTCTGCTCAGCCACATGCAGACTCCTGCTAGGTTAAAGATATCGAGAAACTTTGCAGTGTTTACCTGTAGATACAGCGGAGACACGGACATCAGTATTCACTAGCAAATTTTTCTTATCTAGGGATGTAGTTGATTAGAAAACTAGTTTAAAGTTTGCCATCCTGGTTAGTGGACACCAGAAACTAAAAGGTTAAACAAATTTTTCACAATTTAATGTAGAATTTGCTTAATCCTTGGGACTGAGAGTTACTGAGCTGTTGTAAACCAGAATTGTGAAATTAGAACAGTTTGGCACTATTTTAACCTCGAAAGAAACTGGTGAATTTGGGCTGCGTCAAATTATTATGGCTTAACTAAAGCGTGCATATCCACAATAACCTGGAATACGAGAAGACGGGTGCTACTAGCACTGCTAACATGACCCCCACTCTGCAGTTATCTAGTAATGGCATCATGTGCAGTATTGTGCAATGTTAACCTCTTCAAATACCTTTGAAGCACACATGCAGTATTTGTACAGGCGGTGTGTACAGGGCTTAAAATCTTCCATGACTGAATCCCAGTGTGTTATTTTCTATTGCACTGTTTTATATCCCCATACCTGTCAGAGCTGGAAGATTAAGCACATTTTAACTGTCATTATGATTTTGTCTTTGAACGATTGTGAAAACCGTTCACGTTTTTGTTCCTATGATATAAAGAGGGTGCAGCAGTTTTTACAGCAGTACAACTTTCTTCAGCTGGAAGTAAATCTCAGACTTTCCACACATGAACCTGTGAAACATCGGATGTAGTTTGCTTTTTGCAGCTTTTGCTAACTGCGGGGCTGACGCTGTCTGAAATGAACATGATTTCAAAACTGATGTGTGTGAATTATTGTGACTGTGCAGAATATTGTGCTGCTCATCATGTTGGTAAAGGTTCTTTTTCACATGTATGTGTTAAAGTGGATATAGCTAAGCATAGCAATCAAGGCTGTTTGTTGCTTAACCCATTGTATTTTCTGTTAGATGGCAACAAGGCAGGCATATGGTGTGGCACTGAAAAAACTGGGCCAGGCAAGCCAGAGAGTGGTGGCACTCGACGGAGACACCAAAAACTCTACTTTCTCAGAGACCTTCAAGAAAGCCTTCCCTGATCGCTACATCGAGTGTTTCATTGCTGAACAGAATATGGTAAACGATCCTTCAGTGCTCAGGCTGATTTATGCTAACTATTAGTCAACCTATTGATCCTGGAACCCTGTCACAGTTATGAGAGACTAGTACCTGGTTTGCTCTTCAGTACTATAATCTGCTCCAACTTGGTCTAATCTGTTACTGTACATTCACACATGATAATCTGTCCTCTCTGCTGCTTCTCATTTGTGCCCAGCTGACTTTGCGCTTAGACCCTTACTAACCACATCCACTGTCATTTTAAACTAAACAGTGTTGCTGATGTCTCCTTACTACTGCAGGTAGGAGTGGCTATTGGCTGTGCCAGCCGTGACCGCACTGTTGCATTTGCCAGCGCATTTGCAGCATTTTTCTCCAGGGCCTACGACCAGATTCGTATGGGAGCCATCTCTCAGACGAATGTCAACCTGGTAGGGTCTCACTGCGGAGTCTCCATCGGTAAGCTTTTCATCTGCTGGATTTCTAGTGAGCAGTGCAGGTGTGAGTGTCTGTCATCCACTCATTTTATTCTGGCTTCAGGTGAGGACGGTCCGTCCCAGATGGCGCTTGAGGACTTGGCCATGTTCCGCGCCATCCCAACATGCACTGTGTTTTACCCCAGTGACGCAGTGTCCACAGAGAGAGCTGTTGAACTGTCATCCAACACAAAGGTTGGTGGCCACCTTGTGGTAGCTTGATGTCTTCATCCTGTTAGAGAGCACTCAATATATTGTAATGCACTTTCCATTTTCAGGGTATATGTTTCATTCGTACAAGTAGACCAGCCACTGCAGTCATCTATTCCCCAGATGAGAAGTTTGAAGTGGGTGTAGCCAAGGTAACTTTTTAAATCTCTTTTCGTTATAAATCTAATGCAGTCAGTCTTCATACCAGAATGCCCACCCCAAAAATGTTTATACATCTATCTCTGTGGTCAGGTGGTTCGCCAGTCTGATGATGACCAGGTGACTGTCATTGGAGCTGGTGTTACTCTGCACGAGGCCCTTGCTGCTGCTGATACGCTGGCTGCTAAAGGTAACCCACACTGCCCTCTAGTGGACATGTGCTGGTATTGTTATGAGGACACACAGGGCTTAATGCAGGGACTCTTCAACTGGCCAGTGAACCACTATAGCCTCTATAAACCTGTAAATTTCCTTATGCATTCTTATAGGAAAGAACATCCGTGTGATTGACCCATTCACCATCAAGCCCCTGGATGCTGTTACTATTCTGGCCAGTGCCCGAGCAACAAGGGGACAGATCATCACTGTGGAGGACCACTACAAGGAGGGTAGGTTGAGTCTGTGCATACAGAAAGCATGTTTGTGAAAGGGCCGGAATCTTCTTATGGTGGCAACAATTATGGCTCCTAGACGTTAGATGGGTTTGGTTTTAAAAAACAAAACACAACTTGAATAAAGGAGCATCATATCATGATTTGCTGTGTTGTAATTTAAAAGAAATGCCAACATCACTTTTATGCATTCATTCCTTTTGACGGTCCTCCTTTGTCCAGGTGGTCTCGGTGAAGCGGTGCTGTCAGCAGTGGGACGTGAGCCTGGTATTGTTGTGACACGTCTGGCAGTGGCTGGTGTTCCCCGCAGTGGAAAGCCTCAAGAGCTTCTGGACATCTTTGGCATCAGTGCTAAGTATATTGCCGAAGCTGTGACTCAGACCTTCGCAAACTAAGAACTGCACTTCATTTTCCCTTGTTTTTGTTTTAAATCACAACAAACTTGCAGCTGCCAGGCACAACCATGGAAAACCTAACTTTCAGTTCCTACTTGAGTTGTGCTAACCCTGTATTAATATCAGAGATGAAGGGAGATGAGTGCAGTGCGGTCATAGCCTATAGTGCTGATGGTACTCCCCTATGTGCACCTCTTAGTATCCTTGCCTCCAGATGGGTTCTGCCGTTTGCTGTTATACATGTTTTCAGAGTCTTGTAAGGTGCACAGTTAAAAGCATCACTGAATACTGTACTTAAAGTGTTATGCTGATAGATGAAAAGCCCATCATACAGCGATGTGTCCTAGTGATGAGCTTCAACATCTGTGGCACCGACCATCAATGCTTACACATTCCTGGCAAGCATTCCTATTGTCCTCCCTCTCAGCTGGTAGCGCTGTTACTGCTCGTCATATTATCATTTACTAGATTACTTTTGTAATTGTGTTCAGTAACTGCCTTCAGTGCTTGGCTATTCCGTTTTTAAACATCCCACTGTCTCCTGACCACACGGGTGTCGCACAACATTTCCAGCGCTTAAGGTCACAGAGATGCTATTACTGCTGTAGTGTGAATTAAAAATAATTCTCCCAATGCTGTTTGTCTGTGCTTATTTATATAAGCCGAGGCCAAAGTGTGGACCAGCAGTCGCAAAGTAAATGTCAACAATGAAAGTTTCCACTGGTTTTACACACACACACACTCTCACTTCCTGAAAAATGAATTGGTGTAGTAATGAAGTTATAAAGGATCAAATGATAATTTATTCAGTGTGAAGGTGAAAATATGAATGGCTTCATTTTAAATAAACTTAAGTTAGTCTATAAATTACAGAAGTGGATTCTGAAGGGCTCACATGAAGTGATATCTGGACCCCTGCAGGAGGCCACATCAACATGTGGTATTGCTAGAAGGTTTGCTGTGTTTTCTACCACAGAGTATGGAGCAGAATCCAGGAGACAAAGTTCATGTAACATCATTTTAAGCTTGACCAGTTCTGTGGTGTAGTTCTCCAGGAAGGCATTTCCACACACACACACACCTACAGGCTTGGCAACCGCACCCTGACTGCCTTTACTTATCAAGATGAAATCCTTAAACCTATTGGTGCAGTGGGTCCTGGGTTCCTTCATACTCTAAGCCTCCACACTCGCCTCACCTAAATCCAACTGAACACATCTGGCATATCATGTGTCATTTTCATTTCCCCTAAACAAGACCTTCCCAAAGTGTGGGGCCCGCCCCCTGGGCGGGGGGCGGAATGGGGCTAGCCTGGGGCTCCCACACAAACGCAAAGCAGGAGATGAAGCATCGCTGAATATGTTTCCAAACCAACTTCATTCTAAGCCAAAGACTAGAAAATCTGGTGAAGCAAATCTGCCCTTTGGCTTCACCTGCACAGGTGCGGAGGTAGGTCTCCCTGCAGGGTTGCTTTTCCCTGCGTGGGGAGCAGCGCTGGGCTGTTTACATCACGGACAAACAGGATCCCACAGCTGTTTGTTTTTGAACCCATTTTGCACAGAGAAGCATTTTTTAAAATGTATTGATCGCAGTGTTGAACATTATTACACAGGAAAAACAACCACGTGTAAAATAATGACACCGTGACGCCTCTGCCTTTGTAATGGAGGGACAGTAACTGCGTGTAAAACCTGCAGATAGAGACACAATACTGTTAATCTGACTGTCTGCTCTTCATCTCATGTAAACAATAACGTGGCGCACAGCGTGACGCGGAAAAAGGCACATACCTTTAACTTTGCCTGATGAGCTCTGTATTCCACGTCCACACATAAACGCAAAAAATGAGTTATAAAAAATCTCCGTTCTCGGTGATTCGAAACGCCGTTTACGTGGACGAAACAGCTGCGTGTTCAAAAACACCCGTGTAGGTGCGGACATAGTTTATTTTCGTACTACCTGCAGGTTACTTGTATTTGCTTAATTGTTTACTAAATGTTTGAGGTGTGAAATAAACCGCAACTGAGCAAAATATGGGCGCGTGTGGTTGGAGGGTGTGTTAGTGTGTGCGTGCGTGTGCGCGCGAACATTTTTCTATAAAACAAAGGGGGGCCCAGCGAAAAAAGTTTGGGAGCCACTGCTCTAAACAATGCGCCGTTCTTTGTTCCTAACTCATTAGGTACTTTTTTAAATAAATGATTATGAAATGGTAAATGGCCTGTATTTGTAAAGCGCTTTACACATCCAGTCATCCACCCATTAATACACTGGTGCTACATTGTAGCCACAGCCGCCCTGGGGCGCACTGACAGAGGCGAGGCTGCCGGACACTGGCGCCACCGGGCCCTCTGACCACCACCAGTAGGCATCAGGTGAAGTGTCTTGCCCGAGGACACAACGACCGAGACTGTCGGAGCCGGGGCTCGAACCGGCAACCTTCCGATTACAAGACAAACTGCCAACTCTTGAGCCACGATCGCCTTGATAAACACATCTGATTTGAAATGCCGTTCAGTTGTGAGCATAAAAGCTTCGTTATTTCAGTAACTGCCTGTAACCTCAGATGCTTCATGACTGCAGATGTTTAGTTTATTACATTTAGCATTTGGCAAACTGGTGTCAGAGATGTTACAAAGCTGAAAGCGGTCATGCTGACTTTAACATATTCCTTCAGAGTGAAAAGAAAGCAAAGATTAACTTGGTCATCCGCAGGAAGGATAATAAAACATGCGCTGTTTCTTAAACATGTAAGTGTAGTCATGTAAGTGTGCTGTGGAAATTCAGGGTGTTGTCACACTCAAGGAAGGGGTTGAATGTGGTCTGTAGATGACAGCGTGCTCCTGTCGAGATATAAAAATGAATCATCTTTGGAAACGTTGCTATTTACTTTGGAGGAGCACATGAGGGCCTGACTGTTTCAGTGTTTAGTGTCAACTTGTCCAGAGTGCCATTTGGAATATGTCTGGATTCTGCTGCTGTCTCATCAGTTACTCTTCAGGTGTGGAAAAACACCAAAAAAGCATAATCTGCAGATTTGATTGCATATTACAGTAGTAGTGTTCATTTAAGAAGATGTTTTGAAGCACAGTCGACTGAATGTAATGTTTGTGTATGTGTATATGCGGGGACCAAACATTGGAAAGTTGCTCTACTTGTGGGGACCAACAGTCACTTATGGGGACAAAATGCCCCATGAGTTTGAAGACAGGGTTAGGATAAGTGTAAGCAGCTAGGGAAAGCAATATGTCAATTAGATGTCCACACGAAGATATGAAAACACGACTGTGTGTGTCTGCTGAGCAAATAAAGAGGTTTCACCCCACAGTGAACATCCCAGTTTGGCTCCACACTCAGTAAGGGGCAGACGGCGAGTGTGAGGATGTACACACTCTGCCGTCGATGTGCAGAATGTAAAGACGTCCTCACTTTTTATTACTCAGAGTTCATGTTTGACTTCAGACATAGATGCTGGCGGAGGTTTGCCAAACAAGGTTGCCTCCGACTGGGACTGTGTACCAACCGTCTGCTCTTGGACAAGGTCTGCTGTACTCATACTAACATTCTGATGCCCTCCAGAAAAAGCACAAAAGTGACAGCGGTTTACAAAAACACATTTGTCAAATCACAACAGAATGTACGACTAAAATCTATCACCAGTGTGCAAAACTTACTGCGCTCCAGTATCACCCCCCGCCGTCCTGTCAGCGTCTCTCCTCCAGGAGAGAGAAAAAAGCTGTTCCACGTAATGTTCGCAGACAGTTATGAAGTGGAGACGAGGAGGAGCAGGGTGTGTCTGTATTTCACGGTACAACAATCGAGGCTCTTTATTAACACTGAGAGAATTTATTTTTTTACCTCTCCGCCTGCTGGATGTCCCTTCACGCTTTCTCTCTCTTTCTTCATTTTAACATTTACTCTGAGCAGCGAGCGCGTGCAATATGTTTGACCACTGCTTCAAGGTGACTCAGAACAGAAGGGAAACCACAGCGTTTACTCTGCATTCATAAAGCTCCAGGGTTTACTGAAGAACTGTCTGCTTGTCTTCTAACCATCTGCGCTTCCTGCTCTGATGCTTCTTCTTGGCTTCAGCTCTGAGGATTAGAAATTAAACCCTTTGGGCTTCTCTGCATTTGAAAAAAGCTTGATTTGAGTATAAATATACAGCAATGCAAATGCCATGGACGTGGATCGTGTTCATCTGTCTGAGTGGAATAGTTTCCTCAGAACAAAACTTGGACTCTTGGCATGACGTGGATGCATTAATGGAAGTCTCCGCTGAGATATCCGAACTAGAAATAGCACCCGTTCCTTCGCCAAGGATCGACGCAGGGGTGACAGTGTCGGGTGCACACACTGCTGGTAAGTTTTTAAAGTCTGCCCACTTTTGTCTGCACGCTCTTGGTTAATAAACACTTAATAACTGAGAATTTTAACCTATTTTGCGCACAGAGGATTAAAAATCGAACAGTGTATTCCTTCATGACTGCATTTTTGGTTTGATTTATGTTTTCTGTTACCCTGGTGAAGAAGAGAGTGAGGATGAGCATCTCCAAGCAAATGCTGAGAAAGTGATCAAGCAGGAAAAACATGGCTCTGGAAACCTGGAGGCGATCAGAAGAAGGAGAAGTGCCTGGGGGAAGAGGAAGCATGCAGCCACAGTGGAGTCCATCGCATATAGAATAGTATGATGAGACACACAATCATATTACACCATCTTTTAGGTCATGTCGCCGTCCTGTCTGGCAGCTTTTGCAATCAGATTTTATGATCTGAATTGTTGTGCCGAACACATTTTGCTTTTCCAAGATAAGCTCTAAAAATTCCCTAAAGGCTCCTCTTCTTCATGTGTTTCTTTTATCTGCCTATTTATTCATTTCTATTCGTGTTGTTTCAGTTATCAGAGTATATGTGTAGTACGACAATGTCTAAGCTGACAGGCGGGGGGGAAGGAAGGCAGTAGAAAATAGGAGTGAACATATATAACAAAAGGATAGAGCACAAACAGAAAAGCACGGTGTACTGGCAACTGGTGCACCTGTCAGAAACAAAACAAAAAGAAGAAACATGCAGCACCTGTAACACACAGTCCTTATGTGAGACTTGTCTCTGTTTCCAGTAATTAATTCCAGTAATGGTCTCCTGCTACTTTCTGTAGGCGGGTTTGGGGCGACCCGTTGGCGGCTGGAGAAAGCCTGGAAAAGGAGGGGAGGACAGCAACGCTCTTATGGCTGCACTCAGGGAACTCCACGCTGAGAAGAAAAGGCTGATGGATCTCAGGAAAGCACGAGAGGAGGAGGATGATGAGGAGGAGGACGATGACGATGAAGACGACGATGAAGACGACGACGATGATGATGAAGAGGAGGAAGAAGAAGAAGAAGAAGAAGAGGTTATAGTTTGTAATATTAGTTATCTTTTTTAACTTGTCTTATTTACTTACTGATTTGCTGGGTAATTAAATGTTGTTCTTTTCTTCCAAGGAGGAAGAAGAAGAAGAGGAAGAGGAGGAGGAGGAAGAAGAAGAAGAAGCAGAGGAAGAAGAAGAAGAAGAAGAAGCAGAGGAAGAACCGACTGAGTCGCCCAGCAATCAAACAGAAACGGTTTCTAACTTTATAGAGTTGCCTGTTACATATTACATAATTTCCTTGGGCATTAATAAAGTTTTCTGATTCTATTAAGTGTCAGAGCACTGAGAGAGAGATCAGCTGCAGGGGCATCGGCATTACTCACCTGCCAAGCTTCCAAAACCTTGAAGCCACGAAGGTGGATTTAGCAGGTATGTGTATATCTACAGCTGTAGTCAAAGAAAGCACCCAACAGAAATTTCACAGATTAAAAAAAGAAAAAAGAGCAAACACAAGAGCTCAGGAAGCCCAGCCATCATTAGTGAGCCATCGATGCCCATATTTTTGTAAACAGTGTTATCCTGGATTTACCACTGGAATACATTACGACGTGGATTATTATGCTGCCAGCTAGTGAATCATCAAATTGAAAATTGAAGTGTCATGTGACTGACTTTATGTTCAGAGAACAACATCAGGATCATCACGGCACGAGCTTTCTCAGGCCTCCTGAACCTGGACATGCTGGACCTGAGTCGAAACATACTGGATGATGAATCGTTCAGCCAAAACCCACTTTCTGTGAGTAACACTGCTCTCGCTGCATCTTTTAAAATTACTCACAAGTGACATATTTTTATCCCTTTATTTATCTATTTATATAAAAAGTGAAAAAGTAAAGTAAAACCAGTAAAGGGTGGTGGTTACTCTGACTTAAATCTACTGCTCTTGTACTGAGGTTTGTGTCCCAGTGAGTAATATATAGTAATATGTGTGTAATACCAGTGTGAAAATCCACCACAAACCAAGGCTGTCCAACACCGTTTGACTGCAGAGTTTCTCCCACTCGTCTTACAACTGCAGTTGGAGACTTGCACTTCCAGTTCTGCCTGCACTCAATGAGTTTTCTAACTATATATTTTTAACTGCACTTTATGTCTGTTGGGTGTTTTCTAGAAAATATTTACTGTCATGAAATATCAAGTATTATTTATCCAGACTGGGAATGGAAAAAACAAACAAGTGTCACTGACAGTGACTGAACTCTGTTAGAAAAGTCAGTGTTGCTTCTCTCATTGTCTGCTGGCCAAAGAAAGAAGTGATAAAATAATTTACAGCAGACAACAACAACAACATTTAATATACCGCCAGACTGTAGTTTACCTTCGTAATGAGACAGAAAGTTTGTATTCACTGTCAGTTCGAGCCACAAATAATATTCTGGGAAGAACTATTTGGTGTGTTTAAACAGCACCAGCAGAGACAAACACACATATCAACAAAAAACCCAAAAAACTTTACGCCTCGAGGCCTGAAACTGAACCCTGTTTGACTTTCCTTTGACGTGGACGTGTTGAACTGCTCTGACATTATCCTTAGTAGCTCCGTCTTCACTCTTACAGAGAGTCCTCCGCCTGTCAGTACTTTTCTGACTTACAAGCACATTTTATGGGTCACTTTGCATCTAGTTAAAATAAAAAGCAGGCTATGTCCTATATCATTACGGTAATAAAAGAGCACTGAAAATGCATTAACTAATCCGTCTAAGAATAACCTCTGACCACAGGCCACACCGAGGGAGCCTACCACACTCTGACCAATCATTACACACTGCCACTGCTATACTGTCACGGTATTGGCTGAAAGAACCTGCTGGAAAAAAGCTGCAGCCAATGATGTGGGGAATATGAGGAAATTATTTTTAGAGGAATATTCTTCTTCAGTTTCTGCTCACATCCCTGTAATGACAGGGGATTGATGGACTGGCTGGAGGGATGCTGCGAAGTCCTGTCCACTGCTTTTATTCACCCATCAAAACCACAGCAGCTTTCACTGAAGAGCCACCCGGAGTGGCTTTGCTAAAAATATGAGAGGACAGATCACATGAATGGAAGAGATGCACAAATGTGACATTCTTTCATTTGGTGTGTTTCTGTGAGCTCTGTGATTAAATCCCAATTGGCAAGCAGGGATGGGAAATTACGGACTTGGAGACAAGTATCTATTTAGTGTATTTTATCATCCCAGTTTTGCTCAACACCTATTTATTTGTGCTGCATTTCATTTCATGCAGAACCTGACCTCTCTGAGGAAGCTGGATCTGGATGACAACCGCATCACCGTGATCCCGACGCTGCCTTCATCTCTGGAGGAGCTCAAAATCAAAAACAATAAGCTGAGTGGACTCACACCGCACTGCTTCAAAGGTACACATCGTGTGTGTGTGTGTGTGTGTGTGTGTGTGTGTGTGTGTGTGTGTGTGTGTGTGTGTGTGTGTGTGTGTCATGTGTAAAAATTATAACAGGTGTAACATCATAGGTATTATTTCCTAATAGGTTTGATGAATCTCCTGAAGCTAGAGCTGGGAGGAAATGCTCTTCACAAAGCCAGTGTGTCCCCTCCAGCTTTTAGGCCGCTACAGAGACTTCTTGACCTCCAGCTGAGCAACAATCACTTCCGGTCGCTACCACTGAACCTTCCTCCCTCTCTTCAGGTGCACATGTACCACATTTTCGAGTCATTTTTTCCTCTTTCTCTCACTGCTTGGAGTTAGACACTCTCGGACACTGTTTGCGTATTCACTGATTGTTTTCATTTTAAACTGTCACATTTCTGTCTCCTGTATCACACCTCAGCATCTGTCTCCGTCTTCCTCATTCTGTAGACGCTGCAAATGAATGAAAATCTAATTGAGGAGCTGACAGAGGAAGCGCTGAGGGGCTGCATTCATTTGAGAGTGCTCGAACTCAGGCACAACCGTCTGCATGAGCAAGACATCGCTACCCATGCATGGACGCGTCTTAAGTATGTCCATCCATCCATCCAACCCAATGTTATGTAGTTCCTTCATCAGCCACCAGAGGGCAGCCTGGTGTTGCTTAGGAATCTGAAGACGCAGCTGTCATTTGTTCAAGTTCAAAACACTTTTCACTTTATTCTTGTGGCCACTAAAAGATATGAAACAACAAATTTCCATTAAACGATGAGATTTTTTTAAACAGGCAGTAATTTAGTATCACAGTAAAGTAAATCATCGATGTTTAAAGCTGATGCCTTCTTTCAAAAATGACTGAATTAAAATGACAACACATTTGGAGTGTTGGACATCAGCTTCAGTACGTGTTTTCTCAGCAGACATTTAGACTGATTTACACAAAGCCAGACAGTTTTCTCATTTCTTCTTCTGCTTCTCTCTCAGCCTTCCTCACACAGACAAACACATGTATGCTCACATATCACACACATTTTGACAGCTGACCTTGTGTACTTGGATGAGCAGGCGTGTGAGCGAGGGCTTGAGGCAACTGTGTGCATCTGTATGTGTGTATTTGTGTTTGTGTGTGTGCTGTTTAAATATAGTGAATTCCAGTGGGTTTTTCTTTTTTTTTTTGCTCCTTAGGATCCTTGCGAACCAAAGTGGGAGCCTCAGGGAAAACTGAGGAAATAGAGAATGCAAAAGAGAGTTGCAGGAAAGTGAAGCTGTGGAGATTTTGTATATAGGGCACAAAGCAGAAGCATTAACTTGAGAAGATGCAGTCTGGGAAAACTTTAGGAAGTGATGAACTCTTGTAATCTTCTAGATGCAAAGCAGACTCCAGGACAGGAAGATGGAGTTCACTGGAGGAAATTCGAACAGACTGTCCTGAGTCTTCATGAGACTTGTTTCTGATGCCTGACACGTTGACCTCATTAGTCGTGAGAGCATCAACTTCCCATCGAGTCTGCAGGCTTAGTAGCTGGGCCTTCATTTTAAGGCTTCTGCATAGACACCAGACAGTGAATAAACTCAGCTTGACCTAAACTCCGCTTATACAGCAGGAGACAATAAGTAAGGTCGCTAACAAGATCAGAACCCTCCCTTCCAGCTGATTGTCTACAGACCTTTAATAGCATATCATCATGTGGTCCTACTGAGGCACGTTAAGAAACAGAAAGTGCCTGAAAAAGCTGAGAAAACAAAGATCAAAAGTGAATTGCTTAATGTGAAAAGAACTGCAGTTGGCTGGGTCTAGTTCGCAGGGTGCTTCTGTTTCGTGTCACAGTGTTGCTTTGCTTCTAGCTCGGTGATCGAGGTATGAGTGGGGAGAACGAGGTAACAGGGAGCTGGGATCTTTCTCAGGCAGACTGGGCTCACTTACCTCATTATGTATTTAAATAACGTGTAATGAAAACAGAACATTTCCAGAGCCTGTGAAATGTCTCTGACTCATTTGGGATACCCCCCCCCCATATGCATTACTTCCCCCTCATCAGTCTACACAATAATAGCAACGGTTAATCTTATTTTAAAAGAACTGAAATATCCAGTATACTAAAGTATTCAGACACATCCTTCTTTTAATGATCCTTCAGATTCTACAAGTACAATCTTTCATTGCATATTGGATTCACTGGACTTAATCTAAAAGCTCTGACACTTGATGTTGTATGTAAGAGTAAAAACCAGCGTGAGATGTTGAGAAAATTGCCTGTTAAGGACAAAGACGTGATTATGTCAATGCATAAGCTGAGGGAGAATACGGAAACATATCTGTAGCAGTCTCGGTGTCCAGGAGTAAACAGGGATTACTCAGTTTGGGGAGATTTGTAAGATTTAGAGATGGGTCAAGTTCTTAGAAGGACAATCATTAATGTAGGTATCCACACAAATGGCTGCACAGTTTGCCAAAAAGCGCCTGAATGGCTTGGATACCTGGTTTCCACTGATTCGTTCTTGGCTCAGTGCCTCTCTGGAGACAGCGCTGTAGTGCTTTCTGAGAACAAGCTTACATTTCAGCAGGTTTGAGATTTTCTTTCTTTTCTGTGGGAAACAAATGTGCTGGCTGCGTCAGCAGATCAGCTTTGAAGTTGCTGTGGTGGCCTCTCCTATACTGGTTTGGGCCCAGCAATTTTGTGATTCTGTCTCTCTGTCACTTTTTTTTCTTTGGTGGGAATGCTACCACGTCTGAATGGGTTCTGTCATTGCCATGGTGGAAGAGGTATTAGAGCATGACATGCAAAATCCTCTGAAACAAAGATTCATAATTCAGTTCATAGTTCCCGGGGTCGTGTGCATGATTGAAACCAGGCACTAAGAAGCGATTGACACCATCGCTACAGTCCAACGCAGTGGTGGCACGATCCTGTTGTGGGATTTCCTGGTACATGGACACTGATGGACGCACAAAACCATTTTAATAGAGCTCAGGTTCTCAAACTGGGCTAAGGATTACATTCAATAAGTCAGAAATCTAAAGCATCACTGAGAAGGCTGTTTTGGGAAAACTTGGTAAAAAACCAGAAGTGTACAAAAGTGGTGTTGTCCTCATAAACAAAAAGGATGTGTATCGGATCTACTTTGTGTGTTTCAGGATGAAAATCAAATGATTGCTCCAGTTAAAAGAACATGAATGCATTACTCGTTTTTCACGAGGTGATGTAGCTAGAGTTATGTAACCTTTAGCTAAGCGATGCATCGGAATACGTCTTCCAACTCCAACAACTGTGCCTTCCTTTGTTTATCCCTGTACGTGTTTGTTATGTAACGAAGCTGCGCTGGCATACAATTAATGCTGTTGCACAAGCAGTTAGATTTGACTCTTATCAGGCACAATGAGCAGCCTGTTCAAAAACACAGCTGCACAACTAAAACAGACACACACATGCACACACACCTGACACCTGCCTGTGTCAGTGCCTGATCTCAAACCAGAGCATTTTCTCATTTGCGACACTACGCCCAAATGATCATATTTCATTGATAAAGTCTTTCCGGTTGCAGACTGTAGTTTATGCTGTCAAACATTTACAGAAAAATGACGGATTGTGTAATAATGGATTTGTTTTATTGCGTGCTCTGCAGTTTGACTTAACACTCTTGTAAAAGGATCATCGACTTAAAAATACCCAGTAACAGCCACTCCAACTCCGTTAGATAATAACTGACAGAAGAGCCGAGTATTTTTTTAATTTGGTTTGTGCTGAAACAGATGGCTGTTACGGCACATCAAATGTTATTTTTCTCCATTATTTTTTTTATTATTTGTGTCATTTTGCACAGAGAAGCTGTCATGGGAGATCTGTGTATATTTATCGTCGCTGCAGGCTTAGACGGATCGCATGGAGGTGCAGGTTCAGTGATCATCACACCAAAGATGTGTGTGTCGCATCGTGACGTGTCTCAGCCTGATACGACTTGTATCAAAAGCCCTTTTCCTGTTTGGCCCGGCGCAAATTGGTTTCGTAATGAGCTTATATAAACTGGGAAACAAACACGGCGCACACACTCTGTACGTGCACACACCGGCTAAAATATGACGCTAACATCAAGTGAAGACCGCTGGGTTTCATTTAAGTGATCTTCAGTTCACATTTAACGGTTTCCTGCGTGGTTGCAAACACGTAACATTTAGCAAGTGTAAAAACTCACTTTAGATTTATAGAACGCAAAAAAGTCCAGTTATTTGTTCGAGTAATGCGGTAAATGATTTCAAATATGCTTCTGTGTGCTTTCAGTGGCAGCTGGCAGAGGCTCCAGCCCCTCAGGACCCCAGTTGGAATTAAAAAAAATGATTGGAGGGACTGTTTTCAACAGATCTCACAAATACTTCCAGATATCAGCCAGTGTTAATACATCCAGTGCGCACAAAAGTGCACACGCAGCTTTAACTAGAAAAATTTGCATTTCCTGCGAAAATGCAGTGTGGATGCTTTAAAGCTGAAGCTGTATGCAAAAAGTAGCTGAAAAAGCTGAAAAGTTGCAGAAATTGTAAAAACTTTGCAGAAGCAAAGGAACTTTGCTAAAATGGAATAACTTAGCAGAACTGCAATATCTTAGAGGAAACATAATACTTGGCAGAAATATAATAGCATAGCAGAACTTAGCAGAAATATTGTAACTTACCAGAAACATAACTTCTCAAAAATACAAGAATTTAGGAGAAATAGTATAAGATAACAGAAAGAATATATTTAGACAAAAATACTTAAGCATTACAGAAACACTATGATTTAGAAAAATAGTACAACATAGCAGAAATACTGTGATTTACCAGAGACACTGTGATGAACTATGAATATTGTAATTTTAAATTAAGACTATGTTTTAGCACAAATATTATAATTTGGCAGAAATACTATGATACAGCACAAATACTTTGGTTTAGCACAAATATTATAACATAGCAGAAATACAATTATATAGCAGAAATGCTATATTTAGAAAGAAAAATATAATATAGTAGAAATAGTATGATTGAGCAGAAATACTACAATATAGCATAATAACAATGATTTAGCAGAAATACTATGATTGAGCAGAAGTACTAAGATGTAGTAAAAGTACTTTGATTTAACAGAAATACAATTATGGAGGAGTAATACTTTAAAATGGGAGAAATATTGATACACACACACATACACAGAGCCTAAAGGGAAGAGTATTTGTGCCATGGAGTGTTAAGAATGTGAGGTCCATATTAGAAAAGCTGGTAAAATCATAAAAGTTTGCAGAATTGTAATAAATGATGAATATGAATTACTGGTCTGTGACAGTGTATTAATTTGTAGGGAAAAAAACATGTTGACCAAGGTGGAATCGAATCCACGATCTTTGGCTTGCAGACCCGTGTCATTACCAACTGCGCCACTGGGAAAGAGAGGAGCCGTTTTGAAAAACAGGGTGATGAGCAGTCAGAATTAGATCGCGGTGAGAGGCAAAAAACGCCGTTTTTTGGAGTTACAAAACGTTGTGTAACTCAAAAACTAGGTGGACTAGAGGCATAATTCTTGTACTGGGTGAATCAGCGGACTTTGGTGTACTTTGACTGCGATTTTCATTGCTCTTTGTACAACCGTCGCTGAGATATGACGAGAGAGGAAACGGAAGACCTCAGACATGATTGGCTGGCTGGGAAGCCGTGCAGGCCCTGATATGTGATATGTGTCTGAGTCCGCACAGAGGATTGGCTGCCTGGCAGAAATATATAGAAATAGTATGATTAAGCATAAATACTACATTTAGCAGAAATACTATATTAAGCACAAATCCTATAAAAAGCAGAAATACTATATTAAGCACAAATCCTATTAAAAGCAGAAATAGTATATTAAGCACAAATCTTATAAAATAGCAGAAATAGTATGATTTAGCACAATAGTAATAAGTTAAACAGAAAAATTGGAAAAGCAAAATGGACAGCTGAAGAAATGCTGAACATGCTGAGGGTCCCTCAAATATACTTGTTAAATGAAAAAAATCAGCAAAAAAATATATAACAGCCACACAATCAGAAATATGTACACATAAGGAAACACACATGCACAGAGAGACACACACACAAGATCCAATTCAGTCAACCAGTCTAAATATATTGAATTTGAATCTTAGAATGAGATCATCCCATTAAAAGGCCTTCTCTCTCTCTCTCTCTCTCTCTCTCTGTCACACACACACACACACACACACACACACACACACACACACACACACACACACACACACACACAGGGAGAGAGAAGTAAGTTTCTAGCTCAGTCAGCCTGGGAGCTGCTGAATTTGAATCCACCAATCAGAGAGCCTGTGCACTTTTTCCCGCCAAAACAGGTGCATCTATTTACACACGCAGCACAGAGAGACACAGGATTATCCGGTTGTTCAGTCTGACGTCACTAGCCGTGTCTGGGTCTAAACTCCGCTGCAGGTCCATATATCAAACGATCACTGTGGCATTACTGTGAGTTGAAAAACTGTCTAAAGTCTTTCATCTTTAATAAAATGATCAGCGTTCTGCTCTACCAGGTGTAACAATTGAGTTTAACATCCAGGCATCCATGAAAACAGAATTTATGACATTTAACGGAGTTAGAAGTTAGCAGGGAGTTAGCTCGCTAGCTTCTATCTAAATACAATATAGCATGTCCTGACTGCGGGGTTTTGGAAACAAATTAAAACGTACAGCTCTGTTATCACTTCCAACATAAATGAAGACAGAAAGCTAAACAGCAGTGATGTTTGTAGGGTTACTGAAGTTTGGCTAGCTGGTATATAATGATGTGCTATGTGACCGCTAGCGACACAGCTATGTTAGCATAATATAAACAAGCTAACTTTTTTTCCACTTGATAAAAGTTACCGTGAGTGTTCTCGGTGGTCAGGAACAAATGTAATTGCATGGCAGGATGCTGTAAACGGACCAAACTTCAGCCAGGAGAACAACTGAGATAATCCATCCACAATACGAGGTTAGTCATTCATATACTGCTGCATGGGCTGGGCTGTAGTTACATCCTAAGGTTTTAAAAACTGAGCTTAAATAAATGATTAGCAGTAATAAAAGCCGAGGGAGGTCAACAGTGATCGCTGACTGTTTTAGGAGCTTTTTGAGATCAAATAGAAGAAAATACATAACATTAAACATGTTAACAACACAAATGCCATATTAAACGCAGACTACTTTAGATCCGGAAGTAGGATTCGTCGCGTCATCACTGAACAACCGGATTGCAGTCTATTTCTCATAATGACGACTCCCCTCAAACAAATGACCATAATTTCCTAACCGTAGGGGCTAGAGCGGTCATTCTTACACCGTTTTGTTCAGAAGAGATGGGGGAATCTTCAAGTGTTGACAATTTACCATTAAAATATGAATTTTTAGAGATATATGACATGGATGACTTGTTGACTTAGAAGCCACGAATTCCCCAATATGCAAATTTGAATGCCTCAGGACACATATATGATTGGCTGGGAAGCCGTGCAGGCCCTGATTTGAAAATTTGAATGTCTCAGTCCTCACAGAGGATTGGCTGCCTGGGGACCTGGCAGAAATATATAGAAATACTATGATTAAGCATAAATACTACATTTAGTAGAAATACTATGTTTTAGCACAAATACTATAAAAAGCAGAAATACTATAATTTAGCAGAAATACTATATTAAGCACAAATCCTATAAAAAGCAGAAATAGTATGATTAAGCATAAACACTACATTTAGTAGAAATACTATGTTTTAGCACAAATACTATAAAAAGCAGAAATACTATAATTTAGCAGAAATACTATATTAAGCACAAATCCTATAAAAAGCAGAAATAGTATGATTAAGCATAAACACTACATTTAGTAGAAATACTATGTTTGAGCAAAAATCCTATAAAAAGCAGAAATACTATATTAGGCACAAATCCTATAAAAAGCAGAAATAGTATGATTAAGCATAAATACTACATTTAGTAGAAATACTATGTTTTAGCACAAATAGTATAAAAAGCATAAATACTGTAATTTAGCAGAAATACTATATTAGGCACAAATTCTATGAAAAGCAGAAATAGTATGATTAAGCATAAATACTACATTTAGTAGAAATACTATGTTTTAGCACAAATCCTATAAAAAGCAGAAATACTGTACTATGATTTAGTAGAAAAACTATAAATAATCAGAAATACTATATTTGGCAGAAATACTATATTTTGCACAAATCTTATAAAATAGCAGAAATAGTATGATTTAGCACAATAGTAATAAGTTAAACAGAAAAATTGGAAAAGCAAAATGGACAGCTGAAAAAATGCTGAACATGCTGAGGGTCCCTCAAATATACTTGTTAAATGAAAAAATCAGCAAAAAAATGCACAGGGAGAGAGAAGTAAGTTTCTAGGTCAGCCTGGGAGCTGCTGAATTTGAATCCACCAATCAGAGAGCCTGTGTACTTTTTCCCGCCAAAACAGGTGCATCTATTTACACACGCAGCACAGAGAGGCACAGGATTATTGCAGCCTATTTCTCATAATGACGACTCCCCTCAAACAAATGACCATAATTTCCTAACCGTAGGGGCTAGAGCGGTCATTCTTACACCGTTTTGTTCAGAAGAGATGGGGGAATCTTCCAGTGTTGACAATTTATCATTAAAATGTGAATTATTAAAGATATTTGACTTCTAATGCACCATAACTGAGTAGAGCGAAGCAAAAACTGGCTTGACTTGCCCTCAAACAACGCTTTGTAACTCGAAATCTATTTGGAGTATCGATATCATTCTTTCACCGTAAGAGACAGCAGGCTTTGGTGAACAGTCATGGAAATTTTCAGGTCTCTGTGGAAATCCAACAAAAAGTTATGACGAGAGAAAAAAGTGGTTCATTTCCAGGGTTTGAAATTTGAAGAAATCTGAGCGACGGACGAATTTCCTACCCTCAAACAAGTCCAACTCATTTCAGAATGGTAATACGTGAGAAAGAAATTCTTGAATTGTGAGCGTCACGAGTGTCTGAAGATATACCGGGACAAGCCTCATGTCTTAACTTTGCTTCGTTAAGGAGATATGACGATTCGAATATGCCTCTCATTACAGAAATGCAGCGGTGATTTTGAACAAACTCTCCATTGACTTTATATGGAGAGTTTTCCGACATTGTGTTGGTCTGAGGAGATTTGCGAAAGTTCTATGAATACCACAACAATGATAGTGACATTTTCGGAAACCCAGCAAAAATACCTATGTTTTGATGTATAATTTGTGGAAGTTGAGTGAAGATTGAGCAAGTAGCAAGAAGTTGTTCGGACATGAAGAGAAGACTGCAAAACCTTCAGTGGCACACTGGAAGCCAAGTGCATAGCAACCATAACAACGCATGTATTTTGTGAAAAATCACAATTTTGCAACTGAAAACTTTAAGAGGCATAAAGGTAAAACGGTAAAAGATTTGAAAAAGCTGAATCATACCTGAATAGCCCAATAATTTGAGAACATTTTAAAGTTTGAATGGTTGTTCTATGTGAAAATATGAGGAAGTAGTTAAGTTTCAGAAACAAGCAAATTTTAGCAGAATTGCAGAAGTTTCCCATTCATTTCAATGGGACAAATTAAGCTTAATATTTTAAAAAGTATAATAGTGAAAAATACCAAAAGACATAGCAGGAATTAGCAGAAATAGCAGAATATTTTAAAATTTGAACGGTGAAAATCGGCTGAAAATTGTGGAAGTAGTTAAGTGCCAAAAAGTGTACGGAAGTCCCAAGAGGAACTCAATAGTGTGGATGCTTAAAGCATCCACACAATAAGTCCAGAACGTGCCGTCATCCATCGATCGGTGCAGTTTCAAGTCCAGCTGCAGGCGTTCAAGTCTGCTTGGCATAATCACAGAGCCTGGCTTGAATACTTCGACTATTCTGTGTAATCCCGACGCTGTGGTTTCACCGTAAATGGAGCCGTGTGTATCTGTAAGTGCAGTACCCGTTGTAAGCAGACCATCACCCTGAGCAGCTGCAGGACTGGACTACGCTTTGCACAAAACCGAGACAGACTTGATTTTTTTTAATGAAAAAAAGAAAAGCAAAAACATTTGCTTTGGTGTGAATTGTGTGTGTGTGTTGCCTGGAGTAGCTTGTGTGTTGTGTGCTTGTGCATGACTATTTGATCATAGTATGTGCATCTTTTTCTTTTTTGGGTGGGTGAATAGCAATTTCAAATCCATGCATTTGCATCCTCGCTGCACCTCCTTGACGCCCATCTGTGTCTGCCAGCATATTTATTTTCTGTGGATGCGCATAGTTCATGTCATGTTGTGCGTATGAGAGTGTTGTTGTGTTTTTGTGTAGGTGCCAAGCCAACGGGTGGAGGTCTCTGAGAAGAGAGGACTGTGTGTCTCTCCACTCATTAATACCATGTGGTATTTAAACACTGGTGGACTGCTGCTGAGCTTACTGGCAAAGTCTTTGAATACAAATCAGCTGCACACAACTGGTCTAAACTGGTACACAGAAACAAGCATAGTGATGTGTTTTATGGTTTCAAGTGGGAACAGAAATCACTCTTTTTTTATTTATTTAATTTAATAGAAATTCACAGAAAATCGTGCATTTAGCGCCTGCTGGTTTCTTTGTGTGCTCTGTGCTGCTGTGCTTCCCCAGGTTTCTGAAAGTTGTTCTCAGAGATGATGGAGGTGGAGGACGTTCTAATGCAGATTAGATACACAGGCTGTACATGAAAGATTGATGTCACTCATTGGTTTCAAATTGCATTTTGAAGCCTCGACCCTACTGCTGGGCCAGCTGTGTCCCTGAAGTGCACTGGTGCACAGACTACGTTTGTTATTCACCATGTTGGAGAGTCCGTGTCACACATCAGGCTTTATTGTTTGTCAGGTCATTTCATTAAGGATGACAGGCAGCAGGAGATCAAAGACAACAGAGAGGTCAACAGTGAGCTGTGTTGGCACACGTGCCAATCAAAGACACCAGTAAGAGTAATGTGTTATATAATACTGGTGAGGTCTGATCCACTTTTGGAGCCAGCCTTAGGTGGTCCGGACAGGAACTGCAGGTTTTGGCACTTCCACATCCATTTTGCAACCATCTCCACAGATCCCGTGTTTTTCTTTCAGTTGCACCACTGTAGTGTGACCCAGAAATACGTCTGGGCAAATATAAACTATGCTCCTTTTAAAAAAAATCAAAAAAACATCTTTTTGTGTTGCAAACTAATGATGTGAACAGGGACTGGATATATACCATAAAAAGTTTTTATTGCCAGTAAATAAAAGTAACTCTTGGAAAAGACAAACTAACAAATAATGATTAGATCTGCTTTTATGTTATTGTTACCCTTCGAGTACCCTTACATGTGCTGATGCAGTATTTCATCATATGAAATACTGAAAGAGTTTATTTTGGTTCTTCTGTTACTGAATATTTACAGTCGCACCTTAATAGCCGAACCTGTTAGTGGGTCATAGTGTTTATTGTGTGCATTTTATTCTAGAGCATTTCACCGTACGCACAAAATGTGAATATTTTGCACAGCCCGGACAAATCTATGGAAACATGTCTTGGTAATAATCTTGAATTCTGTGCACAGTCTTGAGCAAACCCTGGTTTCTTTATATTTAATAGGAAAAGAGGAAATATGTGCTGTGGTTTATTGAAACAGGTGTAATGTTCAAAAGAAGGAGAGTTGCTGTAAGCTTTCTATTGTAAGCTGATAGTAACAGAAACTGTGAAGCAGACAGCATCAGTCAGACATACGTTGGCCCACATGTGTTCAGCATCCACAAGCCTTCACTGATTGCGCCCCAGTTCCCATCACTCTGTAGTCATTAACTGGCCACCTGAATGTTTTCTGAGCCCTTTTGTTCAGTGATGTCAGTGAATGGAGGAAGAACCGAAAATGAGGTTTTGTCTCCTGCTGTGAGCTGTGCTGTAAACTCAAAACAGCTGTGTAAGACCTTCTAATAAACACTGAATCACAGTGCTGCAGTGCACCCTGAGGACTGCTTTGATAAGTCAGAATTATTATTATTGTCTTTGTCTCAGACCTCAGAAATCTGGTCCCAGCTCTGTGGCTATTCTTTAGGTTTCCCATAAGCCAAACATTTTCTCTATCAGCAATTCTGCCTCAAATTCTCCCCCAAACAGCCATCGTACCCCTCAGGCCCCACTGTTTTATTGGCTGGTGCACCCTGCTATTCCACCACACAGGCCCGCCTCCCTTTCTCCCCAACAGCGCGATGCAGGAGGCCAGAAATGATAAAACATGAGATGAAAGCTGAGATGAAAGGTTTATGAGTCAGTGTGGATGTGGGTCTATTGACATGCTTAATCAGGAAACCTGCAAAACCTAAAACACTTCATCATCACATGCTTCTGCTGAGCAGCTAACCTCAGCATTATCACTAGTAGAAAGGTTGGGAGATCACTGAGATCTTCAGCATGATGCCATAAGTGCTGTGATATCACTGGAAATATGGATCTCCAGGTTGTCTCTGAGCAATTTCAGACTGATTGGACGTTTCTTTGCAAATATGACTGAGATTATTCTATGCACTGTATTTCTTCAGGTCCTTGGAAGCCTTGGATCTATCTCACAACCTGTTCACTTCCGTTCCTCTAAACCTGCCGCGCCCTCTTCGTAATCTGACCCTCCAGCACAACAGCATCAGTCACATCCCAGCCTTCACGTTCCGTCACCTGCGGCCCGGCCTGCGGTCCCTGTGTCTGTCCCACAATGACCTGAGCAACGACGCTATAGAACAGTTCTCTTTTGTTGGATCTTACCGCTCGCTGAGCGAGCTCCTATTGGACCACAATCACCTCGGAGAAGTTCCTCGCTGCATCCGGCAGTTTAAAAACCTGCAGGTGCTGAGACTGAGCAACAACCAGATCAGGTAGAACTGGATTTTCCATGAAGTCAAATGTGATTTCTATAATGCTGGGATGAGCTTACTGCTTGCTTGTTACCCAATCCTGTCTTAACACCATTAGCTCTGCTGGTTCCATTGAAATGATTCTAAGGAGCTTAACAAAGAACACATTCAATTTCTTATGTAAATGTGTTTCTTATCTTTACATTATATACGGCTTTTAGACTTTAATTTTAAAATAATAAACATTTGAATGTTTGGTTTCTGCGTTATTTCATAGTGAAAATTGTCTGCCTAAATTTCAGTGTGCATATGTTTCAATTATAGGCTGGTGAGGCAGTGGAGCGTGTGCCACCCTCGCAATTCGGGCTCCTTGGCTTCAGTCCACCTCGAAAACAATCTGCTGGAAGTCGAGAAGATTCCCCCAAACGCTTTCTCCTGTCTCACTGACCCTCAGGGCCTTGTTCTACATCCACAGCAGTGGTCTGACTGATAGGACAGACATACGGGAACATTTCTTCTCCCACGTTTGCATCACCCTGTAATGATGCAGTGTTTGCAGAAAAAACATTTTCACCATGTATGTTGCTTAGTAAGCTGCAGCTTTCATTATATCATCTCTAAAGCCATTTTCCTCTCACATCTTTGATCATTTCAGTATGTAATAAAGCAAATATGTTCTTGACATTGTGCTTAAAATAACTAATGTTGTAAAAGTTGCTTTTTATATTGTAACAGATGCATTGCAATCAGAATGCAAAGCACAAGTTTTGTCTTTTCATTAAGGGATTTGATACTTTGGGAAACTAAAGCAAAGAAAAGGATTAACCTGTGTCTCTAGCCTGAGGTACTTACAGTAGTCTGAGCTCAACTATTTAATTAGTGGAAGAGGAACTAAAGCAGGATGTTTGGAAGGGCAGAGATGGCGTTTGACCGCTTCATGATCAAACTTTAGCTCCCTGAGAGAAAGTGAGATCTCTGGCAACACAGTGTGAACCTCAGGGGGCCATTAAGAAGAAAAATATAAACATCATACTAGTTTCCTACAACTAGAAACCCTCCAAAATAAACATCCACTAGCCACTCCAGAAATGCTCAGGGTCACTCTGACTGTGAAAGCGGGGCCTCGTTTGGGGTCTCCAAACATGTAGATGATGACGTCAGTCACGGTGTTTCAATAGTTGGAGTGCAAACATGTATGTGTGTGCGTGAGAAGAATGAGGCAGCAGCAGGAGATGAGGAAAAGCTGAGGAACATGTTAAAGCTGAGTGGAGCTCGGGTATAAACGACAGGCTGGCTTTTAAGATACAATACATCCATTGTACTTAGGAAGCCTCTAAGGTGATCAGTGAAACATGAGAATATTCATGGCAGTGAGTTCAATAAGACTCGGCTACAAGGGAGAGAAGAAAGGAGGTTTACAACACGGGGAGAAGATACAGAAGCCGGGATCAGATCGTGTTCAGAGTGCTTTTCCCATCTGGAGCTCTGTTGTTTACTGACAAACTCTGTGTTTCTGTCCCACTCTTAACATCACTTGCTCGTGCCACCTTTTGCGCAGAATAATGCAATCCTGTAAGCGTGACATGCAAAAGCACTCCTAAAGAGAACAAAGCAGAGGAAAAGCAGCCACTCTGAGTGTTTTCATTCATCTAATCCCACGTTAATATCTCCATCGTCAAAGCGTAACGTGACATTTCAGGGCGTTTTAAAAGAACGCATGCAAGTGCGAGCAATCAAATGCTGCAGCAGTCTCTTTAATTAGTTAATCCACTCATACTCAGACAAAACACATTTCACAGTATATCACTCAGAGTAATGTGTATAATTAAAACGATAAAACATTGAGTTGTGTTTAGAGCACGAAGTCGTAATTTACGCAGAGTGCGCTTGCTGTGTTGACAAGCTGGCTTAAGGTATAAGGTTTCACCAGAGTGCGGTGTTCCTGCAGCTCTAAATGAAGAACAGAAGGCCCCCTGCAGACGCTACAAACACACTCGAGGGAGGGAGGCGGGGAGCGATCGACACTTAACAGCACAGCGAGTGTATTTGTGTTATTAACGATGGAGCTGATGACAAAGCGAAGCAGGTTATAAAATCCGGTAGACGTACCCTCTGAATATGAGACAGACCCACATATCCTTCTCTATCCTTTCTCCCTGGGCGTGTGAGCACATGCTGGATTTGTGCTCTCAGCCCTGTGCATGTGGTGCAGCCTCCAACCTCCATAATTGTACAGTCATTTTGTAAACAGCATATTACTGTCTAAGAAACTGCACATTCACATTTATAGTGCAGTTCCTGTACTTACAGGCTAAGCCGAAGCTTTGCACAAAAATGAGCGAGCTGTGTCTCTTCCTCTTTTTAACCTTTCCATCTTTGCACAGATGGATTCATCAGTTTTGAATTGAAATCCTTAAACATGCCTCCACAGCCTGTCAGATGGAGTCTTTAGCAAATGTCACGGGCTCACCACTTCACTTCCATGCATGACGCCACATGTGACGTGACTAAACTGTTAAATCGACGCGCTGTCATAGCCAGCAGCTGTCTGCATCCCGTCGAGCTCAGTCTGACCGGCCCTAGAGGGGGGTCGAGCTTTTTGTCTCCCATGTAGCTCTCCATCCTACCCTGAGACGACAGCTTCCTGTGTTTGTTTTTTGATTGGGCGTTGGCGGATGAAGTGCTGGTTGATAAAATAAAAAGGCCCAACACTTACAGAGAAAAACTGCTAAAAGATTCTCTTCCTGACTCGGACTGTGACAACAGAGAAACAGATAACGCGAGGCAAGAAGAGAGAGTATGGATGCAGGGTCTAAAAGTGAGGACACTGTTTTTGCTAGAACTTGAAACTGTGCATTCTCTGCAGGTATAAGCATCACTGAGTAGGAAATTGTTTTTCATTTAGTTAAATCACAGTGTAAAAGAACTAAACAACATATGAGTAAATATCATCCAATGGTGCATAGCCTCGATCATGGCAGTAGCTGTCTAAGAGCTAGTGGGTGTGTTAATCTCTGGAGACACGTTAGATGAACACTTGTATAGAGCAGAAAGAGTTTAATTTAGATGCCAAGCCCTGTAGCTACAGCCCAACACCATAATCAACCGAACCACAGCGAGAGAGACACACAGGCACACAGAAAATTAAAATGCGTGAAGCAGAGGGAAAGAGCACATTTACAAACGGGAGAAAGAGAGGAAGCAGGGAAAGAAGGAATGTCATCTGCAAAGTCCTTTATCAAAACACTGTCCCCTGCCAAAAGCCCCTGCAGGGCACTGATCCGGCCCGCATGCCTTTCCACCACTGTGGATACGACACTGTTAGTGACAAGAGTAGATGACTAAACGTCAGACAGGCAGTGTCAGCTTCTTCTTGAGTTTATATGATGGCAAAAGTGATTTTGTGCTGACAGGCCTGGAGCAGCAGAGCTCATGGATTAATGTCTGTGTGGCAGTCCTTGTGTAATGTCATAAGAGTTCCAAGATCGTGTGGCTCGCCAAACTCACTGCTCCCTCGGTCCGGGTGCTGGCAAATCGGTTAGAAACAACACTTCATCCTGCCAAAATGAAACTTAATAGAAAACTGTGAAAAAGGCCCAAAAGCATATGTTTTATAATCCCAGAACTAAAATATAAACTTTGTCCACTATTGTGGTGCGACTAGCTGCTATCACTAATCAGACGGAAATGGGCCACTGGATGTTTCACAATAAAAGACGGGTTTATTTCACCAGCTGCTGACTGCCAGTGCTTAAAGAATTACATGGAAAGCATCTGCAAGCATAAAGCACAGCGGTAGCTGCTGTACTCCCAGAGAAGGATTAAATGTCCTGGGAGTTTCCCCCTTCTTTAGCAGATATTTATGTAATCTGAAAAAGCATAGGATATACAGTACACAAACGTTTCTATTGTCAGTAAATAAGTATTGTCTTAAAAATCAACTATGATTTTTCTTATTGTTACCTTCCAGTGTCCCTTAAAAATGGTGCTATCTCACTGTTTGGGCCACTCAGAGGGCCGGCTTCTTCTCCTGTGGTGCTACAGTATATTTACAGTTGCACTATAATGAAAATGTGTGAGTCTGTGTGTGAGTCTGTTAGAGAGCGACGTGCAAATTTTCTTCCACAGCAATTCAAAAGTGGAATTTCCTGACCTGTTTTGTCACGACAAGCCTCTAGAATAACATCATTGGCACTGTCCATCAACTCATTTTATTCTTATCCAGTTCAGGGCTGCAGGAGCGCTGGAGCCTATCACAGCTACCACAGGGTGAGAGCCGGGGATCACTCCAGTCTGTGGGCTAACACTGAGGAGCACATAAACACACCTACAGCCTATTTAGAGTCACAGTTTTAGTCCAACCCCACTAACTGCATGTTTTTGGGGTGTGGGAGGAACCAGAGTACCTGAACAGGACATGAAATCTCCACACAGAAAGTCCCAGCCACATGATGGATTTGAACTCTGGACCTTCTTGCTGTGAAGCAACACTGTTCCACCATCCTGCCCTAATAGCCATCTTGAAAACTGTATACATATAACGCTGTGCAAAGTCTTGAGCAGCCATTTATATCGTGCTAGGTAAATGTGGAGATAGATGCGCAGACATCTTGAAACAGGAGGAAATGTGAATGGACAAAACAGCATATAAGGCAAAAGCAGAGTTTGTACAGTTCTAACAAGATTATCTTTGGCACGACCGCCTTTATTCTTGACACAACCCTTGTTGTGATTTGGTGCTTCTTTGGATGTTTGCTCCGTTTTGCTTCATTGTAGGTCTAGATGACTCCACGCTGCTTCAGTAAGGTGCGGGCTCGGGGATGTCAGTCCATGGCTGATAGTGTTGCTGTGTGAGAGCTTCTGTCCAGGTATGGTTTTACTGTGCTGGCACAGTGTTAGCATCACTATCGTGCTGAAAAAGGAAGCTGTTGGTAGTCAGAGAAAGCGCTTCCATTTTGGATCCAATCTACTTTTCTGCTTTCATAATTTCATCAATTTTGACAAGATCCCAACACTGCTGGCTGAAATCCAGCCTGTGACATACTATGTTTTATAGACATTCACTTTTGTATCTCTTTCAGAATCAGAATCAGAATCAGAATGGGTTTATTGCCAGATGTTGAGGTTTACAACATTAGGAAATTGCTGCGGTGCTTCAGTGCAGACAATAAGAATTAAAGTGCTATGTAGAAAGAAAGATATGTGCATGAGATATACATGAGATATATACATGAGAATAAGAATTATGAGTGCTACGTAGAAAGATATATACATGAGTGCAGGTGGTGATCAGTGCCAAACATGAAATGATGCAGTGACACAGCGTAGGGTCATGTGTTAGTGGCGGGGACAGTCATGTGGTTATTGTTCATGTGTTCAACAGCAGAGGGGAAGAAACTGTTCTTGTGGCGAGAGGTTCTGGTGCGAATGGACCGGAGCCTCCTGCCTGAGGGGAGCAGGTCAAACAGACTGTGTCCAGGGTGAGAAGGGTCAGCTGAGATCTGAGCTGCACGCCCCAGTGTCCTGGAGGTGTACAGGTCCTGCAGAGATGGGAGTCTGCAGCCAATCACCTTCTCAGCAGAGCGCACAACACGCTGCAGTCTCTGTTTGTCCCTGATAGTGGCTCCAGCGTACCACACGGTGATGGAGGAGGTGAGGATGGACTCGATGATTGCAGTGTAGAATTGCATCATCGTCCGTGTTGGCAGGTTGAATTTCTTCAGCTGCCTCAGGAAGTACATCCTCTGCTGGGCTTTCTTAATGACGGAGGTGATGGTGGGCTCCCACTTCAGGTCCTGGGTGATGGTGGTACCCAGGAAGCGGAATGAGTCCACAGAGGTGATGGGGGTGTCAGTCAGGATGATGGGGGGAGTGGGGCTGTGTGCTTCCTGAAGTCCACAATAATCTCCACTGTCTTCTGGGCATTCAGCACCAGGTTGTTGTGGCTGCACCAGGACACCAGACGTTCAACCTCCCTCCTGTAGGCAGACTCGTCCCCGTCCGAGATGAGCCCAATGACGGTGGTGTCATCTGCGAACTTGATTAGCTTGACAGGCTGGTGGGTGGAGGTGCAGCAGTTGGTGTACAGGGAGAAGAACAGAGGAGAAAGAACACAGCCCTGAGGGGAGCCGGTGCTGATGGTCCGGGAGTCCGAGACATTCTTCCCCAGCCTCACATGCTGCTTCCTGTCTGTCAGGAAGTCAGTGATCCACCGGCAGATGGGATCAGGCACATTCATCTGGGAAAGCTTGTCTCGGAGATGGTCTGGAAGGATGGTGTTGAAGGCAGAGCTGAAGTCCACAAACAGGATCCTGGCGTAGGTTCCTGGGGAGTCCAGATGCTGCAGGATGAAGTGTAGGGCCATGTTGATGGCGTCATCTACAGACCTGTTGGCTCTATATGCAAACTGCAGGGGGTCCAGGAGGGGGGCCGTGAGGGTCTTGAGATGGGAGAGAACTAGGCGCTCAAAAGACTTCATGACCACAGATGTCAGAGCCACGGGTCTGTAGTCATTTAGTCCAGTGATCCTAGGTTTCTTGGGGACAGGGATTATGGTAGAGGACTTGAAGCAGGCAGGCACATGACATGCCTGCAGTGAGGAGTTGAAGTTGAAGGAGTTCCTCCCCTATAATTAGATTTGAAGCAAAAAAAAAATCAAATTTGGATTCATCACTCCATAAGACCCATTGTCACAGATTTTCAGTCCAGTTCTTGTGTAGTTTCATCATTTTTAAGAACACACTGCACCACACTAAGATATGCCAAGTTCTTGGCTAATAGCACTTTGAAAACCACCTTGTTGGTCTGTGTTATCGACATAGATTCAACTAAAGAAATGGAAACAGATGAAACAAATGTGTTCTGCAGCGGGCTGCTAATAACAAAATGTCAGAAGATAAAGGATATGTTAGCTCTTTATAGGCACCGAACTGGTTCATCCTTTACGTTAGGTGCATTTATATGCTTAAATAATTTATAGGTCGGTGTTAAGTGGCCTAACAAACAAAAACAATTCCTCTGATAATGGTCAGTTTCAAGAACTTAACTAAAAATTTGTGAAAAATCCGCCAATGAACTTAAATGCACTTAGGACGTCTTGTAGAGAAACTGCAGAAATATTACTCAAAGCCACTTGAAAGAAATACAAGAAACTGCCTCCTTGGATGCAAAATATAAAGAAATAAGGGTTGGCTCAAGACCTTTCCACAGAACTGGCCGTAAATAAAAAGACCCCTAATTATTCAAAGTTGTGGATGTTATCTGCTGCGGTTTCACTGCAGAAACGATTGCTTGTAATATCACAGCTCTGCTACTTTCAGCCGTTACTGGCAGGCTGCTGAAATACAGCAAGGAAGTAGACCTACTCCCTCCTCTTCCTCCTCCTTCTTCTCCGAAGCTCAGAGCCTGGCTTGTTAACTTTATGGGCTCAACTCCCTCGGAACGCAGTCATTTCCTCGACTTGGACTGGAAGGCGCGCACACGGTGGCCTGACGCGGAACGCAGTTGCACACGGAGCTGCGGCTGGATGTCAGCGGATCATAGGGAAACACCGCGATAATCCCTAAATGTGATGAAAATATAGGATATTTTATCATCTCCAAGATAAACTGACGCACAGAGGGAGAAAAGCAATCGTCAACCTACTTTTTGGAACTTGGAATAAAAATCTTATTTCTTTCCCAAAGGTAGGGGAGTTGGGTTATTTTAATATATGTACTTTTTAACTTGGCAGCTGACTCGGAAGCAACTTTAGTATAAATGTGTATTACTTCAAATGAGATAGTTGCCTCCGCTTTTTTCTTTCTTTTTTCTTTTTTTTTTAACAAAAAGTTTCCCAAATATTTTTTAAGTTTTGATGGAGCTGCCAGCGTTTATATTTATAGCTGAAAACACAGTACACTGATAGAAATGAATAGAAATCATTTTAATCATTCATTTATTTCCCTGCAAATATCTGATTATGAATATGTGTATTTGATGGCTTTGAGATTCAACCTGTTGCATCTTGTGGTCCATAGCGTTGACCTGTAGTTTTAGCTCTTACCCCAGGCGCCCACAAGATGGCGCAATGAATCTCCAAAGCTCATTCAAGCTCTAATCTTCTAAAGGTAAGAAGATAATTAAGCAAACCTCTTTCCACTTAGTTGGTTCTCTAAATAAGTGGGCTCTTATTCTATCATCAGGCTCTAAATGTAACATCGTGTAGAGCAGGTCTTTAAGGTCCATCCATGCATCCTCATTTTGGGAGAATAATTATAGTGAAACAGCCATTCGAGTCCTTCTTGTATACAGACCTGCTTTACCCTCAAATTCAGCTCTGGGTAGGCCGACACACTGTGTGTGGAGGTACTTTCTTTGGCAAAAAGATTATTATAGCTCGTTCTCCTCTTAGCTGTATTTTGTTTTTTAACATAATATTATGCAGACAAAATATGAAGCTCTTTGAAGAACAACCTTTTTCCTCCCTCAGTGACCCAGTTCTGTCTTGTAATGATCATTATATGTCCAGTGGTTAACTCCCCTGTATGAGACACTGAACTGTCTCCTTAAAGACAGGGAAACTGTGTTAGTCTGACTTCAGCCCGTCAAAATGATGGTCTGAAGCTTCAGGAACAAACAGATTCAGGAACAAACAGATTCAGGAACAAACAGATTCAGGAACAAACAGGCTGCTTTCCTATTGCCGCTCTACACCTGCTGCTCTGTCTGTCCTGTGATTCTCACTATCTCTCTGTCTATCCGTCCACCTGCCTGCCTGGGCACTTATTATGGTGCACCTTTGGTCATCTCCAAGACAACCTGAAGCTGCCTACATTTATTTTTTCTATCATACACTTGCCTAAATGCATACTCAGTCCCATGCAGCTACACATTCTCTCTGCAGATGGTAGTTATCATTTCTTTTCTCCAGTTAGAAGTTGTGCTTTTTTTGGCCATGTTTTGACAATAAAATATGCCAATTGTTCCATTTTGGGTTGTCATAAAGCAACCATTGTTTATAGTCTCTCTTCATACCACACTTATAACTGGCCCAAGTTTTGGAATAGTCCACATGCTCTGAGGCTCATCTGCCCACAGGCGTGGATCCTCAGGTCCTACGCTCCTCTCCAGCTGACTGATTAGGCTCTTTTTTTGCTTTTTAGCTTTGCTCTGCTCACTGCTGTGCATTTGGTTAAGCCTCATCTCTGCAGCACTGAGCTGCTCACCACCACATCCAAGCTTGGTGGCATCAGAGGAGCTGCCAAACAGTTCCTTTTTTTAGGGACGGCAGTCACCAAATTACAGCCGCTGGGGCAGTTAACTCCACCCGAATGCTTGTACCAGACCCGCCTAACAGCCTGCCTGTCTGAAGAGTGCATGAATTGGGGACGCGTGTGAGTGTGTCAGAGTCTTTGTGTTTGTTTGACATCCTTCTTGCAAACATTGTGGTAGGTTTACACTTGTGTAAAAATGTGAAACAGGTGTACAGTGTTACCCACGCTGCTTACAAGATCATATGTCATGTATTCGTGAGTTAATAAACTCTGACACAAGGTTATTAAAGCAGGTGACGTGTGTCCGAGTTTACTGCAGCTTCTGTCCAAGTCAAGGGGAAAAAACGTTCTCACTCAGTGACCAGATTTCTATTTATTCTCTGCAACGCCATGTTAAGCCATGTCAGATCGTTTCAGCACAGTCAGCACTGTGATCACTTGGAGCCACCGTGTGATCTTAATCGGCACCAAGCGTTGACGTGGCGGCTGCCAATACAGTGGTGTTGCAGAGCCAGCTGGCACTTGCTGAGCTCTCTGCCCCACCTTAATTCTGCCAACTCAACTCAAAGCAGAGCTGAACTGTTCCAGAGGATGAAAACGAGGTGCGTTTTACGTCAGGTTCACTGTACAGCGATGTCACAGGGTGAGACCTCATCTCTCGTAGGGGTCAAAGTAGGAAAAAGATGAATGTTTCCTCTCTTTCATCTGCAGAACAGAGTGACATTACTGGCATCTCAGAGAGCACTGAGTTTAAACATATGTATGTTTAGCTTGAAAAAGGCAAATGCTATCATTTTTATGAACTCTGGCTGTAACACAGTGCAGTGATGTGAGGCGCGATGAATAACCCAGGACTTGATGGATGCTTTTTACCAGAACTACGTCCTGATGCAACCTCACATCCTTTTGGGGTTGCGTCAGGAAGAACATCCGGCATAAAAAACAGCCAAATGAAACATGGAGAGATACCCACCATGTGAATAAAGGAGCAGCCGAAAGCAGACTTTACTGTGCTCTGTCTCAGAATCTACGTCTCTTGCCTCTCCCTCTTGTCCAATTTTCACATTTGAATTCAACAGTGAAGAATTGGAAGTTTCTGTTTTCGCCTGCCTGTTATGACAGCTTCAACCACATGTGGTTGTTTACACAGACATATTAAGTGTGAGTATGTGGGCGTGACTGACAAACTGAGAGTGAGGCATCTTTAAGCTTGCAGGGAAATTCCTTAATTTTCCGTCTTTGGTCTGTTCACTTTTTTTTGAAGGTAGAGGGATGTTTGTGCTTGTGCTGTTTCAGCACCGAGCCCGAGGGATCAGTAGCAGCGCTGTATTCTCAAAAGCATGTGGATACGCATAGATTTAAAGGGGATTTCTTCCCAAACGAAAAACATTAGCCTGGTTGCAGCTGCAAATTCAGGTGCAGTTTCTGTCAATTCAGACTCAGTGTTTTAGTTAAAAGCACTAAAAATAGATGTAAAGTCCAAAAGGCAAAGATATCGACTGAGTGTTCACTTAATTTTTGCCAAGTAGTGCAGGAGAGATGCTACGACTTGGAAAGTCCTTTTGTTCCTGTGATCCTTCGGCTCCCTTGTTGCCCACAACCTTCTGCTTACACACAACTCCCACTTTTTCTTTCTTCTCTCTGTCTGTCTCATAATTATCGTTCTGCTCTTTCCTTTTTCCTTTTTTGTGTCGTCTGCACTCCCTCCAGCTACACACACACACTGCAGACAGTAAAGTGAGACAGGAATAGCCAGCCATCCATCCATTAAACCACTCGCCCTTTGGATGGGAGGCGAGATGAAGAGCCAAGGCAACAACAATTAAGGCTGAAGGCTTTGGTTTGTTTCCGTCTCAGCCCGGATGTTTCACAGCTCACAGCTGGAGGGAAAGAAATTCATATGTACAAACACCAGGGTTGGATAAAAGTGGGTATTACCGACTCCTTAATTGTGGGACATAGTAAAGGCTTATCTTCATGACGTGTTTATAGTAGCCTTGTATGTAATTCCTGGGTGATAATAAACCGTATCAGACTTGTTCCTGTCTCCCTTTTTTTCTTCTCTTTGATGCTCAGCACCTCTGTCTGCAAATCGTCTGTCACATCGCTTCAATTCTTTGGTCTGACTGAGAGAAAAAGGCTCCACAAATTAGATCATGGGTGACACTTTTTGTGGATTTACAACGTATACTTCTTATACCTCCCATAATGTTGCAAAGGGACAAACTGCAGAAATTGTAGGTGTATAAATAGGTCTAGTGGTGTCTTCTGTATATCTTCCAGCTCTTTTGTGTGCTGCGTGTCATTGTGTGATGCTGACTATATGCCCTAGCTGTGTCCTTTTGGCTGCATTCTTCTGACCAAGCCAAGGCCAGTGGTGCTTTTTCTTTTCTGGTATAATTTGGCAGCTATTTTTATTGCAGGGAGCAAACTACAGGGGCCAGATATTTGTGCTTCCTGGCCAGGTCCACATCCACGTCTTTCTTCTTTCCTTAAATAATACCATTATTTCTTTGAGTAGAGAAAATTCCATTTGCAATTGCAGTGGTCAGAGAATTAATACATTATTTTCTTAAATAAGAGCTCACAACTCAATATTTACTCACGAGAGGCTCGAATGCTCTAAAGACACGCTCACTTGCTTCCATCTGTTAGCTCCGCCCTCGGCTCCCCCTTGTACTCCCCTTAGTTCTGATAATATTGGGAGTTGAGTCATTTCATCTTCTTGTTTCCAGTGAAAAACAGATCATGTTGCTACAAAACTCTTGTGTTTATCAAGGCCCATTTGCATACTAACCATCTTTTCAGTCTTATGCAGGATTACGGAGCTGGAGATCAGAGGAGGAATTAACACGAAAAAATGAGAGCTTAAAAGGTCACTTCATAGGATTAGCCTCTAGGGTCATGTTTACGACTCTGTATGCTGCACGGCTCAAGTGACCTGCTAACAGTCTCGCTCTTTTTTTTTTCTAGTAATGACTTTTTAGGGGGAGGAATGACTGTGCTGAAGTGTTAGTTAGGTCAGTGCACCCTGTGTAAAGTAGGCAAACAAAAATGCACACGCACACACACTGCTTACATGTCTGATGACATGTAAGCAGTGTGTGTGTGTGTGCACGCGCATACTATGACATCATGGCGTCTGTTTCCTGAGAAACCATGCAAACCTGTATGCACACATTTGCCCTTGCACACCCACTTTCTCCTGTAAATGAATGGTGGCTTTGTTGCAATGCTCATTTGCAGGAATAAACTTTTCCACAATTTACTGTAGGTGATGTCCCTCGCGCTATCTGATTGGCTAGTTAGAAGAGACTTACTCTTATGAGACCTGTGGTGTGCACGAGGCAGACAGTGACATGGTGCGGTTGAAGTCACTTTTCTTCCCAGAGTCAAATGCTGGCAAGTGCTGGAGGGGACTCGGTGCATTTGCCCTCCATAGCCTTAGTTTCACTCGTCCTTCTAGGTGTGCAATAAAGAGTAGGGCTGTAATTATGAATGAGCAGAGCATTTCATGCTATTTTAGAGTGAAATGAAATACACCAGCGAGTATGTGCTGTCTGTGACAGAACAGGTATCCAGCCCTGCCCATGCAGTTTTCCTTTCTCCTGCATGCTTACTTCAGAAACACTTAGATGTGCATATTCCTGTTCTCACACACACACACACACACACACACACACACACACACACACACACACACACACACACACAAAATGTCTCTACACTGGATGAAATTTCTACTTTGTTGCATTAACGCTAAGGCTACTCTCGTTCCTTTGTGTCTTTTCAGGTGCTTCAATTAAAAATGTTGCCACATTGCTCCTTTCTGCTGTTGCTATGCGCGGTCCAGCTGCCCTCCCCTTCCTCTGCCTTGCCCTTTGAGCAGAAAGGCTTCTGGGATTTTTCCCTGGACAGCATGGACGCCGAGATGACCATGGAAATGATGAGGGATCCTGAAGAGGGTTCAGCTGACGATCTGTTCCCTCACGAAATACCCACATGCCCCTTTGGCTGCCAGTGCCATCTCAGGGTCGTCCAGTGTTCTGATCTCGGTTAGTGAGTGTGTGGGAAGGAAATAGAGCATCAGTATGTATTTGTGTAAAGCTTTGTCTTCATTTCACAGTGTGTGAGTGTGGCAGGAAGTTCAGAAAGGGAAACAAAATAGTTGTCTTACTGGTCCAAACCTTGCATAACATTTATGAGCCCTTCTTTAGAGTGGGAGGGAGGGGATTTCTCCACTGGGATAATGGTGGTATATTTTGACAGGGAAAGGCATGTCTTTGAGGGATTTGGTGTTCCAGACTTTGAGGGAAGCTACTGGGTGGGAGAGGAGGAGACACTGTGTGAGCAGAACAGAGTAAAGATTATATCAAAAGATGTCAGGAGTAACCGAGAATAAAAGAAAAAAGTGATAAAGTCAGAGAATTAGAGGTCGGCAGAGAAAATTAAAAAATAACTGATACTTACACGACACGTTTTTATCCTCAGACTGACTCGAAACACTTTCTGCTCACTTTTGGCCTCATTTACCCCAAAACATGCATTCATACACTCACTTTTATCTATGCCTCGGCACTTCTGTCTAATATTGATCTACACATTCACATTCCAGGGAACTGAGGGAAACTCAGGGTTCAGTATTTTGCCCAAGGGCACTTCAAGATGCACACTGAAGGGAATCGAACAGCTAACTTCTGATATGTAGGAGACCCGCTCTACCTCCTGAGCCACAGCCACCCTACGGTGGGCAAAAAAGGGAACTTTGTAAATGAGTCTTGTAAATGTTTTTGCACATATGCTTGGTAACATCTAGTATTAATGTCAACTTAACGTCTAACTACTTGCTCTTTGCATTTGTTCTTTATTAACCAATATAAAACACTTATTTATGCCTTTTTCTATATGAAAAAAAGCACAAATGACCACATATTTCATGAACACTAGGCAAGTTACTGGGACTGGGAATTATTGCTTAAAAGCATCCTAATTAGGCCAACTGCTCTTTGTAAATAAGAAGTGTATGTTTTTCTTATACAACAAAAAGATTCTGAAACTATTCATCAAGTTTTGGATCTCAGATGTGGTCCGTGATGTGGACCACTCAGATGTGGTCCAGTCTAAAAGATAAAGTTCTATTTTTCCCAATTTTGTTCTTCTGTTACAGAATGTGTATTTTCAAGGTTTAATGCAACAGCTGAAAAAAATGTAACACACACATAATACAAAACCCCTTTAATAGAATAATTAGAGTTAAATTCATGTTTTACTTCCCTACAGACTAGTGACCCTGGGCCCCTTCTGGAGGCAGTAGCTAAATTTAGTTCCAGGGAATATTTCTGTCTGATGTAGTTGCAGCAATTTGGACAATTTGACACTAATTTTGCTACAACTAACATTACTATTCAAACAATACTACCTCAGTCTCTCGTATGCTCACTGTTGGTGAAGTGCCTCTAAAAAAAGACTGTAAAATAGATGGAGTGGTGACAGTGAGTCACACTTTTGGTTTGCAGATTGCAAGTTGCACACTTGTCATTTTGGGGATTGCCATGTTGGTTTGTTGAAGCCAGACATGACAATATTCAGACAAGAGGGCAAACCTGGAAATTTGTCAGTTAAAGCTTTGTGAAACAAAATGCATTCGTAATTCACTGTGATGTGAAGTTGGGATGCTGACTTCATAAGAAGGTGTAAAAAACAGAAATCATCCACTTCATAGTTGCCAAGCAGGAAATTGTAGCTATAGATACCAAGAACAATATAACAACGTTTAAACATAAGCATGTTTATTTCGGCTCTGATGGGCTCACAGTTTTTGGCACTTCCACATTGCTTAATTTTTCATCTTGGTCACCTCATTACGCTTATTTAATCTTCTGCGTTGTTGTAACCAACTGGGCTGAAGAGGAGTAGTGCGAGATATAGTCACTTGCTAAAAAGATGTGTAAAAACAGCTGTTGAGTTTCTTTTTATACTTAAGCAGTCTTATTCTTGGAAACTATTATGGAAATGCAGATAACCAAATGGTCTAAGGAAAGAGCTTTTTCAGTTCCTCGAAAAACAGTTCTTGGAAATAAAAGATCTGCATATTTTGTGTGGAAATGCATGTGTGTGAAAAGCAGCCAGCTTTGAACGAGTGACCTTGTGTGACTGTCTTTGTACTTCGGAGACAGTCACACACGAGCATGAAGATCAAACTGCTGGGGAAATATGAGTAGAACTTCACTTTAGATAGAAAACATGTTCAGAGTTAGAAAGCCTATTTAGACACTTCTAACAATTGTTAGTTTTTGCTGGTTTAGATTAAAAAACCTTATAAGTATTAAGTACTGAAAAGGTGAGAATGTATTTCTATCTTGACATATTAATGTACAACTTCTGTATGTTATTAATAGGCAGTTATTAGAAGGTAAAGAAGTAAAAGTCTCAATTCCTAGTAGTTCTAAAATATGGCCAAAGACATTTAAAATTCTCTAAAATGGCAAATAAACAGCATAAATAAGCAGCTAAGTGCTGTATGCACCTTGTTAGTTCGCTAGCTCGCTAGCTAGCTAGGTGATGTGAAAGACAATGAGGTGGAAGCTTGAGAATTAAACCATTTAACAAGATGTTAACAATTCAATTCAATAAAACTTTATTGACCCCGAAGGAAATTAAATTAAATATTGAGTTTTTCTTTTATGATTTTAACACCTTGTGAGGATTATTTGCAGTTATATTCACTATGAGGAATAAACCACGTTGAGCTAGTATCAGCGGTTTGTTTAAAAATATATTTTTGCTTTTCCAGTAGATAAAAATAAAAGCAGAACTGTGCCAAAGTTTGCATTATGTTTTTACTGTCTGTCTGTGAGTTAAGTCGTTTCCATAAAAGCATCCAGTACAATTTAGTCACTGCAGACATTTTAAAAGAGACTAAAAGAAACTGAGTTATGTCTTAATTATGGATGTAAAGATTTTTCACATTATACTAGCTATATAACTCTAATAAGACGCCTTGGTTTAGACATAATGGTTTTGTCGAATCATCATTTTACAACCTCTATATACTTACTGTCCCTGGTCTTTCAGCAGCGGGTAAATGTGGAAGCATATAATTTCCGAGATGTCAAGTGCTTATTTAGAACAGATGTATTTTGGTGCTGGCGTCTGTCTCCTCTCAGTGTGGATCCCAGCATGATGTTGAGTATTTGTGTTGAGTTGAACTGGGGTTTTAGAGGGTGCTAGTTTTGTCAGTTTGCGGTAAAGGCTTTGAGATTTGTGGCAGATGTGGTTGAAGAGCGGTGGTTTGAGGTTTAGAGGGTTTAAGGATTCATTTAATCAGGGTCTCGGTGAAAGCTTTTTCCTAGGTATTCCCATCAAGTTTGTTAGTTTTGATGCCTGGCACGCAGATTTGAAGGTTTCCAACTGGCAGGAGGCCTGCCAAAAGCTGCAGGCGTTGACTGCAAGGTAAATATTTCCTACCACATGAATCATCCTGGTAACATCCTGCACCCTTAGAGTCTCACAGCAGCTGTAATAACTTTATTGCATGTTTAAACAAAAAAAGAAATCATAAATGCAGAGCGTGGTTTATGATTTAAAGAATATACTGAGGATAGAAACTCGATATTTTCCACACAGCTTTCACGAATGTATATTTGCTCTCTAAAGGCAAAATCTGCACTAGATCTCTCTGTGAGGACGCGGTCGGAGCCGAATGTCAGAGGGAGCGACTAAGGCTTGGATCTTATGTGGTGTCATTGAGGGTGTGGCACAGCACAACCAAAGCCATATATCTAAAATTACCTCTAGATGGACAGCTCTGTGGGTCAGATGTGGTTGGTGGCAAACTCGCTCCCAGTGGGACAGCTGGCACTCTCTCACCAGCATGCCCAGTTGCATCATGTCCTCGGTCCAGATGAGGTCGTCCCTGGTTGGGATTCGTCCACTGTGGCCTGTCTGGATTAAGCTACCACATCTGATACACTCGTCCACGTGGCTCTTTGATGTGGTCTTGTTAATGATCACTGGTAGCTGTGTTTATCCGTGCGCTGAGTCATTTTTCCAGAGCTCCCTGAACAAAATAGCAAAGGTGTATTTTCTAACGCCACTTTGGTGTTCACGTGTCGCAGTCTGTTCTAGGCCGTTTGAATTTATCGCTTGGTAACCAAAGATAACAGACTGTGCCCTTCAGTGATGAAACATTCAGTGTTTTCACATCATGAAATAGTGTTAAAAATCAAACATTCAGCTCTTTCTTCTGACAGATATTTGTATAATATTGATTCACAGAACACAAATATTCTGGGAAGTCTCGAATGATTCATGAGTGAAGTTCAAAACAATACTGTGAGGAGAGAAAGTGCTTGACTGTAACAGACCACTCAAGTCACAATCAGGTTAAAATGCAAAGACTTCTTCTCAATTCAACACTTACCCACCACTCACACATTAACACACACACAGCTTTTATTCGTCTGTAGATGTCGGGGCTGTGCCAGTCTCCTTTCTATTTGATGTGTGACTTTATAGTATTTAAATCACATCCTTTGTGACTTCTGTCAAATTGGAAACCAGATGGGAAACATCTGGTGTCCCCATCTGGTGGGAGGGGAATTTATGTTTCTGTGTGCGACAGTGTGTATGCTTGTCCTTGTCAGCGACAAACCAATAATGGTAGCTATACACGGCGTGCTGACGTGCGTGTGTGACCTCCATGGTCGTGTCTATGTCCACCTTTCATTAAAATAATAGACAAGGAGCACCGAGGTACTCATTTGCTACAGTGTGGGAGTGTGATTGGGTTAATTCTTAGGCCTTTAAACCACACACTGTCTATTTATTTTCCAAAGTCGGTGTCTGGTTGAAGTAGTCTTAGAAGTTCCCAGTTTAAAACAAACTGGCTCATAGGGTGTTGGTTTGTAGTCACCCATGGGAGCGTTTACCAGAGGTTGATGCCCTTCTGTGTTTTCACTGCTTTTGTCTTCAGGTTTCACCGAGGTGCCAACGAATATCCCTCGAGACACCAAGTTCCTGGACCTGCAGAACAACCGTATCACTGAGATTAAAGAGAACGACTTCAAAGGCCTTACTAACCTATATGTAAGAGCCAGAAACACTGCACAACATGTTCCCCACTCCCCTTCACAATAAAGGAACGGCTGTACTTAACATTTTTCACTGCCTGAATGGGACCCACAGCCAAACAGCCGCCTCTGTCTCACACAACCTGAATTCACAACAATCAATTGTAGAAATGATTACAACTCTAATGATTAATTCTCAGGTTACTAAAATATGTAAGGAGTTTATATGTATTTTTTAACCTGTGGGACTGTTAAGCAGCTTGCTATCTACTCCTTTTTTCATTAAAGGCATCAGCATTTGGTTCAGTTACATTCTTAAGAATCGGCTCAGCATTTCTCGAAGATCTGCAACTCAGTCATCTCAGCTTGTGTTGGCTTCGGTAGTGAGAAATATAATTAAGACCCCCATTTCTCTGGGATTTAAAGGTTAATTTCCTTGCTTTCTGTCGTCCTCCGCTATGAGAGCTTTAATTGTATTAAAGTTGGAGCCTGAAGCCAAATGGGAGTATTCGAGCTCTCTCAGCAATAAGGCTTTGCTTACTGCTGACCCACATTCTGGAGCTCTGACCAAGAGAAATATTAAGTCTGGCAGTTTAGGAAACCCCTGACATGAAATAACACAATACCATCTCTATTGAGTTCTGCTTACATCAACTACATCTGTCTCCATCTTTCAGCCAGTGTAGGTGGGGAGTCTTCTAGCTGAAACACGCCTATAGTAGGAGCAGAGGGCATAAATAATGATTTTCACATTTTGTGCTTCATTTTTCTTTTTTCCCTTTCATTTTCTGACTTCCTGGTAGCTCATAGACCAAATGGGTGTTGAATTTGGCCTCTCTTTGGTTGTTGCTTCTTTTTAGGGCCTGTCTCTGAGGAATAATCTTATTTCCAAAGTCCACCCCAGAGCATTTGTTCCTTTGAAGCACATGCAGAAGCTCTACTTCTCCAAGAATTTGCTGACCACTATCCCCAAAAACCTGCCTGCCTCTCTGGTAGAGATAAGGATCCATGAGAACCGCATCAGGAAGGTCCCAGCTGGAGCGTTCGCAGGACTGAATAACATGAACTGCATAGGTCAGAATCCTAGAGGACATTCTGTGATGCTTTGCTACTGCGTTGCATTGGCATTGGATTTTAAAGATTAAAGGGAAGGTATTTTATTTCATGCTATGATGTTTTTTTGTTTTTTACAGAAATGGGAGCAAATCCCATCCAGAACAGTGGATTTGAACCTGGAGCGTTTAAGGGACTGAAACTGAACTTTCTGCGTATATCAGAGGCCAAACTAACCGGAGTCCCAAAAGGTAAAAACTTAGCTTTGTGGCTAAAATGCTAGAGATCTTTCAACATTCTAGTATTTGGTAGATTTACAGTAGAGTGTTTTCTTTAGTAAATATATACAGCAGTGTTTTTATGTGCCCTGTAGCACATTGTGATAGACCCCAAAAACATTTGAATGCTCAGATTTCTGCATCTGTCCCTTTTAGATATTTAAATAAAAAGCAAATGGTCAACATGACAAAAAAGGAATGTCCAGCAAGACACAAATCTGTTGTCTCGCTGAAGTGAAGTCTTACATCTATGTTATCTGCACTTCAGATCTCCCACAGAGTCTCCATGAGCTTCATCTGGACCACAATCAGATCCAGGCTGTGGAGCTGGAGGACCTGAGCCGCTACAAAAACCTCTACAGGTCTCCTTCACACTCAAACACCAGACTCATTTCTGAGCACAGCTGAGTTCTTGCACCCTGATCACATTCCCAGTCAGCAGTGCCCCTTAGGGGTAATAATACAAATTACATTGACAGGCCACTGAAAGTAGCAGGGAGCTGACCCACACCGTGCAGCATGTGTGGTGTGAAGACATCACGGGCAAAACCATGAAAGGTTTAAAAACATTATAGGACAACTTTTGTCAGATGATTTGAATATTTATTTGCTGCACATGTTTGGACAACATATGAAAATATCTTCTGTCAGAAAGAGCCATCATGTCTTTTAATGGCTGTTCCAAGTTTCTTCCATACGTCTCCCCTGCAGGATTTCTCTCGTGTTAAAGGAAAAGCATTAGAATGTCTAGAAACCAAAAGTAATCACAGAGAGCACAAATGCAGTCTGTATGGAGTTCAAACTGTAGGCTACTTATAAAAGAAATACAAAAGAAATAGACGTAGCCACTGTGAGATCAACCATTGGTTTCTGTGATCCACATTTTGCAGTAATGTTGTTTTCTCGGACGATGCGGTTATCATTTTTAGATAATACAGTGGAGAGGTCCTGTTCACCGACTTTAACCCTTATAAGTGGCTCAAAACGACCTGGTGAGGTTGTTGTCTTGTAGTATCTTTGTAATGAAAAGTTGTAATTATTTCATATTTGACCAGTTCCTCAAAAAAACATGTTTTATATATTGAAATTTTTACCTGACCTTTCCTACATTTGACAAAATGACTTGCATCTTCTTTCTATGGAATTTCATGGGACCCTTCTTATCAACTGGGGCTGTCAGCGATATATATTTTTGGACCACAAAGAGTGCAACCTCTCAAGGATTATTTAACTAACAGACAGCCTTCATTCAGCCTTCAGGCAGCGATTCATCCCCACTGTAGGCGACTAGCTTGTGCCAAAGTTCATAAGAATCTGGGGGAAACCACTGACCAGCAATTGTGCAGTCCGTTCAGAAAGACAAGATGCAGCATCACCACGGATAACGTTCCCCCCTGTGTGCCTTTTGCTGCTGGAGACACGATTGTGGGGACTCTACAATAGGACAAAGCAGACATCCTTCCTCCGATGAAGGCTACTGACTCCTGGGGCGTTTACAGCACTGAGTTTGGATTCAATGGCAGCCTTACAGTGCTCAGCTAAGTCAGCAAGAGATGAATGACTGTTGTACCCCTGAGCACAATGTATCACAACAAAATGGTGGCTGGTACCAGAAAAGTGAAAAACCCCCACAATTTTTCATATTCTAAAACAAGACCAAAGCAGATGTAGATGCTATGGACCAGATGGTTGGCACCCACTCTGCACCTGCAAGTGTAAAACATAGAGGTGGCCCATGCTGCTGTGGTATAACTTGACATTGCCACCCTTGATGCCGACACCTTCTTCACAGCTAAGCACCCTGAATTCAAGAATGGTATCACCAACGCATGATGGGTCTTCCTGGTGTGGCAATAAGAGAAGTCGGCTGGAAGTTGCCTCCAACTGCAAACTCCAATCAATGAAGCAAAGGTGTAGGGTGCCAAAAGCTAAAACTCGGCCACAGGAAAACAGCAGACAGGGCCAACCAAAGACAACAATATTCCATATAACAAAGATCATAAAGTCAGCAGTCGGTGTGGAAATGCACTGTGTGCAATGATTACAGCCAGAAACAGCTGGTTTGTCACAACTACAGTGAAGGACAAGGCAATAAAGAGAGAGGAATTGTCTGGACACATGTGCATATATTCTCTTTCACACAAACAAATTGATCTCAACGTTGTTCTGTTGTGTAATTTTTTTCTATTCTAATTTTCTAAACGTTTAAACATGAAATCATCATCTTGTGTGGACCAAAGTTTAGTACAAAATGTAACACAAATGATTATTTTTAACCAAAATGACAAAAGTATAAACACAACGATCTTAACACGCATCATTTTTGACCCACCTATGGACGAGTGGAGGGTGAGGTCACTCGTGCATGTAAAGGTTAAATATTGGAGGTAAGGACTGGCAGACAGTGACTGGCTAAAGCTCCTTGTGCCAGCAGAGCACTGCCCTGACTATCAGCCACTATCACAATGAAGTGGGCTAAAAGACGTTCACCATGAAGATGTTATGAAGGGTTAAACTATGTTTTTATGCCACATTGCAAACATGCTTTTATTGCTGTTAGCGTGGGCATTTTAACATGAACGTCTGTGGGGATTGAGACACTTTCCGTCCTCGAATAGCCCCAGCAGGTACCTCATTTTTTGCCACATATGCTTCATTTTTCAGCCCATTAAGTTGCTACACAGATGAGAACAAAGACTTTCTTCCTCTGCTCCTGTGGCATCGTGCTGCATTTATAGTAGTAGAGACAGGCTGACGTGGCCCTATTCCTCACCTGGCTTAATATAACTTTCTTAAAGTGATAATAATCTGGAATTATCCTGTTATTTCGGCTCACAATACATGAAACATTTGAGTGCAATGTGCCATGCATTGGCCCATTTTCTGCCTGTTTAAAATGTTCCTTTCGCCTGGCATTTTCCAGGTTGGGCCTTGGGTTTAACCATATCCGCAACATAGAGAACGGCAGCCTTTCCTACCTGACCATGCTGAGAGAGCTGCATCTGGACAACAACCGCCTCACTCGTGTTCCCCAAGGCCTTCCAGATATGAAATACCTGCAGGTGAATCTAATGTGTGCAACCAATTTTGATTTCCATTTGGTATTGATTCTCACAGTGCTCTCTTCTACTGTCCCTCCTTTGCCACTGCGGCTTTTTTTAGGTGGTTTATCTCCATTCCAACAACATCAGCCAAGTGGGTGTGAATGACTTCTGTCCTCGTGGATTTGGGATGAAGAGGACATTCTATAATGGCATCAGCCTGTTCTCTAACCCTGTCAAGTACTGGGAGGTGCAGCCAGCGGCATTTCGCTGCGTGAGCGACCGGTTCGCCATTCAGTTTGGCAACTACAAAAAATAAAAACCAGGCAGACGCTGGAAAAGAGGGAGGATGATTGATGAAGGGATGAAGAACGGATAATTTAAATAATGAAATAAAACTTGAGATATGGAGTGAGGTGAATTTATATCTGAGATTATTAATTTTATTATTATTGTTTTTGTAAAGAGGATAAGTGAGGAAGAGGGTGGGCAATAAACTGATGAAGTGAAAAAGAGGAAGTGAAAAATACAATCCCATAACTTGAAGGGAGTGGAAAGCAAAAGGCTTACAGTTCTGCATGTGAATTTTGCTTGTTTTGAATTCAAGGTTCTGAAAGTTTTTTCTGTTTGATGAAGTCAAAAATGAGAAGAATGTTTCATTCTGAGGAAAACCGAGTGCTTAAAACTTGTGAAACGCTCCATTTTTTCACAATAGTTCTTATTGTAATTGAGGTCGTTCTTCTTATATTAACATTCTGGTTACGATTATGAGAAAAGAAATAGAAAAGGCAGCGCATTATAGATTTTTATATATAAAAGGTGCTTTTTATAACTTTCTGTGTGTTGATTTGGTAAATACATTAAGTCCTCCCTGTTTCACTGGTCTGAAGCCATTTGGCTTGTCACTCTGTGATTAAATTATACTGTATTTATAAACCAAAATTTGGGCTTTTCCCACCATCTACAGACAAAAAGGTTGCACTAAAATAAAAACTTCAGTTCAAGATAACAACAAGTGGACTCAACAACAACAACAAGTGACAGGTTTAAATTCTGCTAAATAAATGTGCCTATTGAACATATTTGACTGAACCACCACCCTGTGCCATTACTACATATTACACCATCTGAGCAATACCTTAATACAGTATTTCATACGGGAGCAGTACAGTAGTGGGAATGTGCCCAAGATGGAGACAACACACAGTCCGCTTTGCTTTGAAACAATGAAAGTAGTGTGTTCACTCTGTGCTACAATCAGTGGTAGTGTCATTGCATCGTTTTGCACAGTTTTTTCTGCTTTGCCTTTTCTGCTTGGAGGTTTACTACGAGGCTAGCCTTTTGTTTTGTTTTGCATTTGTAGACCTATGTGGAAATACTTTAATATTATGTCTTACGTCCTGTCTCTCTTCTGTAATCTGACAACCTACTGCTGCATGTGAATAAAGACATTTTTAGTCTGCTGCATTAAGTGCAAGAACAACCGATCGCCCTGGGTTTGATGCTCTGTGAGAAATAAAGAAGAAATACCAAAAAATGGAAAACATTTGATGAATGAATCATGAACTTTGTACAGAAAGAAGCTAAAGAGAGTTGAAGTCTTTTAGTTCAGCCTGACAGAAAATGATTCTACAGACAAAGATGGTATTCCTGTGTATTCTAGGTGAGAACTGTTTCATGCACAACATATACTGATAACAGTGCTCTTTCAGAGCTGATGATCTCACCCACACAGAGAAAAGAGGGCGGTGACGCAGGAAATTCGCCCTAATCAGTCAGTACTGGGTGGAAGGGAAAAACCTGTGAAATAAAGTCACTGGATACATTTAAATTTTCCTTATGATGGCACAGTCAACCTCTCGTCATCATTATTAGCATTTACTGCGCACGGTCAGATCTTCACTGCTGGCACAATCACACTCTCCTTTAATTTTCAAATGTGCCGCTGTGCGCGTCACCGTGGTGCGCCTCTCCTCCGTGTTCCGATGAGGCAGAGCGCACTTGTCTGTGTGTTTTGTGTTGACACTAGAGGGGTATGCGGCGATGATCTTGCGTGTGAAAACGTCTGCAGCGGTTTCGGAGCAGCTACGGACACATTTCGCGTTGGACGAGAGACTAGGAGGAGGGCAAAGACGATCGACCGGCATCAGCAGGAGAAAAACAGCATCGCATAGTCCATCGCGCCGCTGTAGCGACCGTAGCGGCCCGTCGATTCTCAGAGGAAGCCAGGAGCTGGATTTGACATGTCGCAGGGATGTGCTGGTGAGTCGGCTCGTGCATCGGGGTGCGGGGAAGCTTGCGCGAACCTGGGAATAGAAATCTTTGACGTAAACGAGAGCCTTTGCGGGTAACGGGAGAAGTCGCGTACACAGCAATGCTGCTGCATACATGTCACTGACATATTTTCCCTTTAGTTATGTAAATACTGCAATACATGCTCACTGCATGGGCCTAAAGATGGATGCTCATAGGCTAATCACCTGCATGGCAGGTTGTCCCCGGTCATAACCACGGCGCCTTTGCGTTCATCCACTTCCTATTCTTCTTCTTGTTTTTAAGTGAATGAACTGTCGTCTCCCTGGGAAACTTAGCATCATATTAAGTGATTAAGCCACTCGCGCTTGGATAGCTGTCGCATCTAACTGTTTGGACTAAAGGGGCTGCGATGTTGGGTTCATTTGTTTGATCAGACTCGCTTCCATACGTGCATCATGAAAAATGTCAGCTGAAACGAAGCCATTCTAAATAAAGAAGCAAACATGAATGACATTTGTTTGTAGCTGCTTGTCATTCCCTGGCCTATTTTAGCTGGGACAGGACTGGTGCTGCATTGTTATGCATTCAGTTCTTTTCTTTACCTCGCAGAGAGCCTGATGATGACAGGAGGAGGAGAAGGAGAGAAGTGGAGCGAGGCTTTACTGGTCCCTGACAGGTTTTAATTAGACCCGTACAAAAACAGGTGCCTGACATCTAGACTGTTGTAATGTAATAATGATACAAACAACAACGGTCACCATAAGGTAACAGCTGTTCTTTTTCTTTCAGCTGACGCTTTGTGGTCAGAAGGTGATGGCAGTGCTGACTGAGCTTCACCACTACTACCACCCATTCCTAAAAATGGAAGCCCACCTCCAGTGCACCTGAGCCCACATTTAGTGCTCCTTTCTTCCCCTCCCTCTCCTTCTGCCTTTCCTTGCTCATTCTCCACCTCTTCCACAACCCCCACCTCACTTAACTGCAATACTTCCCCTCATCTCCTCCCATCTCTCCACTCTGTTTCCCTAGAATAATGGCGTACTGTGGGCGCTCTCTGGACTCTCCATGCACGTTAGCCTTGCTGATAGGCTTCCAGTTTGCCTTTGTGCTCTATTTCTCCCTTGGGGGCTTCAGAGGCCTGGTGTCTGTCCTGGTGCACACCACAGAGCCCGAGTTTGATTACTCTCGACCACATGATGTATACACCAACCTCAGTCATCTGGGAGTACCGCCTCCCCCGCCTCGCAACTCTGGCACTGGACCCCCTGCCACTGGCCCACCACTAAGAGACTGCCAGATCCCTTCTCCATTGCTGGGTGAGAGAGAGAAGGGTGACAAATAAATGTTTGTGAGTGTAGCACACAGTGAAACGCAAAATGACTGTTGCTATTTCCTTTGTATTCTTGAGCTGATAGAAACGAAGCCAGAAACATTCTGTCTCCTTTCCTTTGGCCAGTTGGACCCGTGTCTGTCCATCTTTCGTCTCCTCTGTCTCTGGAGGAGATCAGACAAAGAAACCCATTAGTGTTGCCAGGTGGACGCTACCGGCCTCCAGACTGTGAACCACGCCACCACACAGCAATAGTGGTGCCGTACCGAAACCGCCAGAGCCACCTCCGTGCCCTCCTCTACCACCTCCACCCCTTCTTGCAGAGACAGCAGATACACTACAGCATCTACATAGTGCAGCAGGTCAGGTTATGTATAAGTGAGTGTGCTAGCTGTTTTATAGTGATTCCTCCTGTGTCTTGTTCAGCGTGATTGTCAGCAGCTGCATGTTTGCCTTCCATGAGCAAAAGCAAAGCATTATGCAGTGGGATTGTTGTTCTAGTGGATCAGAGGTGCTACTGAGTAAAACGTTTGCCTGCTGATGTTAAGGGTGTAACAGTAATGGTAGTGTATGTGCTGCTACAAAGTATTGGTCTTGTGATATTGGAGTATTGGGCTATGGTTTGACTGTATCTAATATATACCACTTTATTAGGGGCACTTGTTCAACTGCTTGTAAATGTAAACATCTAATGAACCAATCACTGTGCAGCAGCTCGATGCGTTTAGACATGTAGACGTTGTCATGACAACCAACCCAGCTAAGCATCACAATGGGGAAGAAAGGTGATTTCAGTGACTTAAAACGTGGCATCATGGCTGGGCTTGTCTGAGAGACCGCTGATCCATCGGGATTGTCACACACAACCATCTCTGGGGTTTACAGAGAACAGCAGAAATCAGCAGTTCAGCAGCTCTTTGGGTGAAAAGGCCTTGCCGCCCCCCTTGGCTGTGCCCCTGCCCCATTGGTCATGGTCATTATTGCTGACCATACCTATCCATATCCATCCTTTTTGCAATTGCAGTGTACCCATTTTCTCATGGCTGATTCGAATAGGATAACACACCATGTGACAAAGCTATAATAATCTCAATCTAGATTCTTGAACATGATATTGAGTTCAGTGTGCTCAAATGGCCTCCACAGTCACCAGGTCTCAATTCAGTAGAGCACCTTTGTTTTGTGCTGGAATGGAAGCTATTCCAATAAATCTACAGCAACTGTGTGATGCTGTCCTTTCAGTACAGACAAAGATGTTGTTTTTAGCGCCTTGTTGAATCTGTGCATTGAAGAATCAAAGAAAGGAGGTGTACCTAATTAAAAAAGTGTCCAGTGAACACATTTGAATGTTGCTGTTTTTACAGCTCTTGTAGGACTTCTAACTAGTTTTATTGCAAATTATAGTCATTATTATTATAGTGTGGTTTCATTTAAAATGGTTGTGAGATATGTGTTTGTTAGCTTTATCTGCCTGGACCAGTGCAATAGAGGTGAATTGTTTTTAGGTTACAGCTCTCGATCTAAGCAAATCATACCTCAGATATTTCCGTGGTAGATGGGACGTCATACTTTCTGTGTATTAAACATTACATTCCCATGCTACAGCTGAATTTAACCATAGTGGTGTAGTTGGAGATTCATTTTTTCCTTCAGGTAATAAGCAAATCTTTAAAATGATGTGCTATTAATCAGTGTCAACAAATTCCCCTGTGCTCTGCTACCTCAAATATCCCTGTTGTTCAGAATTTCTAAAAACTGCTGCATTTATTTAAGTCTTCACGTATTAATGTGTAAATACATTAATCTGCCTCATTTGATGTTTCAGTGGGGAAACAGCACTTTTAATCGAGCCAAGCTGTTAAACGTTGGGGTGCGGGAGGCACTCAGAGATGAAGACTGGAGCTGCATCTTCCTGCATGATGTTGACCTGCTGCCTGAAAACGACCACAACACCTACACCTGCCACAAACAGTTTCCCACACACCTGTCGGTGGCCATGGATAAGTTCCGATACAGGTAGAAGCACAGAATAAACGAGGGTGGGGCTGGTCTTTCATACATTTGCATTGCCCTGAGACATTATTTTCAAGATTGTGCGTGCTGTGACCCTCCCAGGTTGCCATACTCACAGTATTTTGGTGGGGTATCTGCGGTGACCCCAGACCAGTACATGAAGATGAACGGCTTCCCTAACCAGTACTGGGGTTGGGGCGGGGAGGATGATGACATTGCTGCCAGGTAAAGAGGATAAATGAGGCAGACACCCTGCATGATGTAAACTGTAAACTGTGCGTGCTGGGATCAGAACTCCATGCATAACCATTTCAGTTTGCCTCTTCTTGTACTTTTTCACTCTTGCTCTCGTCAGTCATCATTTTCTCATGTTTACAGCTTCAGTACCGCATGTTTTCTTTTGCTTTGACTTATATTTTATGTCCTAACATCATCTTTCATCTTCATGTCTCCTCCCATTGCTGTGGCTTTGCTCTTTGTATGTCTTGCAGTGGGCACAATGGGTATGTTCACATGCACTAGCTTGCAGACTTGGACTAGGCTGTGTGCTTAAGAGTTTTCAAACTCTTCTCATTTCTTTACTGTGCTCCCCTCTTTCCACTCTGTGGCTTTTCCAACATTTGCCAATGTGTAACAACTGAGTGCAACAATAAAATTTAATTAGGACAACACATCCAAGAATGTTTCACAACCTTTGGAAACACTGCCTTTTGTGCATGATCTTTGCAAATTATATCATGCAGAGAACATTCGCAGCATTAGTTACACCCTGTTTTGGTTGATTTAGATAACTGGAGTGGTACAAAAGCAACAGATGGAAAAGAAAAAGGGAAGCGCAGTATATTCTTCCACCCATAAGACATGGCAGTTTGTTTTCACCCTCTTCTGTTCGTAATCCTGATTTTTCCTTCTTTAAATGTAGCCCGCAGGGGGCTAGATGTTTATGTAAAGTTTGTTTTTGTGAGATTAGCTTTGCAGTTTTATGCAGCACATGTTTAAGAGTCTGTTTTTGGCTTACTGTTGTGTGCTGCTGATCCAGAGTGCGTCTGTCTGGCATGAAGATTGTGCGCCCTCCAGTGGCCATTGGCCATTACAAGATGATCAAGCATAAAGGAGACAGAGGCAATGAGCAAAATCCACGCAGGTACGTACTGGCACACTCACAGGCATGTAAAATATTTGTAAAGGCTTCTCTTTCTTCATCTGATCTAATGGAATATCTGCCTCAGTAAAAGGGGAAGGTATTCAAACGACCTGATCACGTCATGAACTTTTCTTGTCTCCAGCTGTTCCCATGTTGAGTTTTTACTGTTATAGTTGTTGCTTTTTGTCTGTTGACTCAGTGATTTGTACAGTTTGTCCTCTGCTTACTTTCCCTCAGGGCGTGTGCTTGTATCTTCAGACTGATTGTATCTAAAACGTAATTAGGTCTTATCTCATTCTCCATGTCATCAGCCTTTTATTAACTTTTATGGAAAGTCTTTGTCATTAAAAGCAATCACTTTGCAGTATATACATCTTTGCCTCCTTGCAGAGAGCCAGATGAAAAGCTTTATGTTGGGTGAAACCGTCACACAATCTTAAATATGGCTTTTGTCATTCTAGGTTTGACCTTTTGAAAAGGACCAGGCTCAATTGGCGCTCTGACGGCCTTAACTCTTTGACCTATGAGCTGCTTTCCAAAGAGCTTGAGCCGCTGTACACCAACCTGACCGTCAACATTGGAGAAGACCCCCATCTGGCCCTGGGCAGGGCCCCCATTCCTGTGAAAGCAACAACCCCTGCCCACCGACGTAGCACCAGCAAGACAGGAGACCCATTCAAACAGGGAAAGAGGCAAGAAGTGCCAGCAAATATGACCGTGGCCAAGACAGAACCTGGTCAGTCAAAGACAGCCAATCAAATAACACAGCAGAAGAAGAAGATGAAATGAGACTAGGTGCATATGAACCTGTAGCTTCCCTTTTCAGTTTGATCTGAAAGACAAAATGGAGAAAAGCAGCATAGATCTGTTCTGTCGTGGGACTTTTAAGTACAGCAGCTTTTTGTGCTCGGTGTAGGTTCGGGGTAATTAGGGGTAATTACACCACGGCTCAAATGAAGAAGCCAGTTTTGTCAACGGGGTGAAGAACACTTCTGAGTCACCTCGTCTTGGCTCATCATCTGCTAAATGTGATGCCGGCTGTGGTGGCTGACACGTCTGTGGCCGTGCTCAGCAGAACCAGAAGATGAACGATGGGCGATTCAGTCATGTCCACGCGGAGGTTCAAAACAAACGGTGAAAATGAGACAGCATATATAAAAACCTCTGCACACAGACTCGTCTGTTGCAGGCAGACCTCTGGCTTCGTCCAGTCTGCTCCCAAAAACAAAGGAAACTGCTGCTGTCTGTCTACGCCACTCTGCAGTGGGTTTGTGTTTCTGTGCCTTCTCTCTTTTATGCGCGTTTTATAGACTGGTATAGCTGCTTTTAGATGCCCACACAAGGTTAGTTTGACCTCTTCTGCCACACGGGAAGACTTAGAAGGCAGGGATGACGAAGCTGACCCGGGATTAGAGGAAATTTGTTCAGAACTGCCATTTTATATTTCTGTGCATTGATCAAACGCAGACCAACTCGATAGATATGGGACAATTCTAGAGTTTATATTTATATAGAGAGACTTCTTTATTTGTTTACCGTTTTGTTTTACATGTCCTACCTTACAGTCTGGTGCCTCTCTCTCTCTCTCTGACATTTAGTTCATAGACAATCAAATTACATAGAAGAGAACTCTGCATTCAACCACATAACAAAATGAGGAAGTACTATCATGCCCGTGTCCACGCCTGTCAGATAAACAGACTGGTCATGGTATTCGTTGTCTAGTTTGACTATACTCTCAACACATGGATAGACCTGTGCTTCTGATATTACCTGTGATTGATTATTTTCTTTTAGATTAGTCAAGTATGGTTAAAAATAACAAACAAACTCGCAGACGACACTTAAAGCGTGTGACTTTCAGATGGTGTTTAATATCTAAAGTGGTCGTGGTTACACTGCAGCACTGTGGATAGATTTAGGTCAGCTTTTGATTAGAAGCCCTGACGTATTCGTAGGCAATATAAATGGATGTTTCTTTGCTGTATTGATTCCCTGAAATGAAGCTTCTGTGTCTTGAAGGGGATGAGACAAGCCAGCAGGACAATGTGCTTCATGTAAACACGGTCGCAGGGCTGCCAAATCAGGACATGCATGTAGGTCATTTTCTGTTGATCACGTATAATCTGAAAGCATCAAGTATTTTTTTCTCTGTTAATTTGTGATGTATTATTTCCAGTGCTCGTCTCTCTTTACCTTACGCGAGGGCAGAGTTCATGAGGGGAGCATAGTTTACTGGTGAGGGACTAGAGTCTGATTCATTCATGGGCGACAGGATTTCTTGCTGCTAATTGACTAGGAAAACTGTACAATTACAAATAGCTTAAGATGACATACTGTAACACTACGTTTGTGTTGTGACACAAACGGGTAATGTATTACTGAAGCGAATTTGAATGTATTTAATTTATTGTGTAAGTACTGAGTCACTGATAGTAATGTGCAGACCTCTGAAGGGATCTTGTGGTGCAGATGTGTGAAACACTCTTCTCCATTGCAGATCAGATTATCATTCCTTTACATCACATCTCCACATTTCTCGCATATACATTGTGCCTCGTGAGATGAGCCACTGAACTATTAAAGGTATGCTGCTGGATTTTATGTGAGCACCCTCAAGTGGCAAAGTCGGGCATAGCGCCAGCCAAGAGGGGAGCAAGGACTGAATGAAACTGCAGAGTTGTGACATGAATGTTAATCATTCGCGGTCGCCATTCACCGTTTTAAACCAATCAAATCTTTGCATTGCTCTGGGTGGACGGCTTCTCGGTTACGTCGTATCACGTGACTGATCCTGCTGGTTTCAAAGGGTAAAGTAACAGACAGCTTTGTGGACCATAATCAAAGAATCTTTGTTTATTTTGAAATAATGTTTTAAGCAAAGAATGTTATATAAAGGCCGCATTGAGAGAACACTTAGAATAAATAGGATCTCATTTCTTAGCTTTATAAACATGGTTATATATCATAATATTATCCTCCATATATCATATTATCTGGGAGAAAATCCTGTATGACATGTAACACTGACACACTGGAAGCTTTTAAGGACATTATGTGGCATAATCTCAGCTGGATTAATCAGCAAACTATGTGCTTACCTGGAGACTGTTCTATATTTAATAAATAGGCTAGTTTTTATAAACATTTTCGCATACGTGTTGGAAATATATATTGTTGGAAAGCAAAGTCAGTAAACAGCATCTAGATTTCATAGCAACAGTTTCTGTTTATTTGTTATTCATGAAGTTGTTGACGTTTAAATGATGAGACTCACTTGGCTGGAGAGACGAGATGCTTGCGCTCTCGTGACAAACGGCACGCGGATCGTACAGTGACGTCACCGAGAGGGACGCTGATGCCCGTCTGCAATCGAGGCTGCCTTATTTACCGACGTTATCTTGAAGATGAAAGTGTGTATGTGTGTATGTGTGCACGCCGTGTGTCAGTGTAGAGCACAGTCAGCAAAAAAGGCAACGCAAGCATATGATGGACAGTGTTGTGATAGCGAGCAAATATGTATTCCAATAAAAACGAAATCAAATAAGGCCTCATTTCGATGTTGTCTATGATTATGATCGCTGCACACATTTGATAACAGGTATACACACACACTTATGCAGCGTGCATGCCACACTATCAATACACTGCAGTGCTTATGGTGAAGCACTTACCCTCGTCGAACACTCAAAGCCTCTTAATGAATACCGCCTTTACCACTCTGATTGATGGTGCTACAGCTCAAAGACTGCAGACATCAGATGCTCATGCATGGCTGATAGATTATAAGTCATATATCACCATCCACTCATGCTGTGGAGTGGTTTAAAAACCCCTCACTAACCTGTTACATCACCCAGTGTATTGCAGGCCTCAATGTTCCATGTAAGCATCAAAAGCAGGATTAAAAAGTTGGATATGAGATCATACCTATAAATAGACAGTAACCCCCAGCTCTGTATGTTCGATCTGTTTCATAATCTAAAAAGCTGTGTGACTCACCAAGAACGGGCGAAAACACAAAATCATGAGCAGGGCTGGACAAAAACATCCCCTTACAGCCAATCCCACTGCAGCAGCAGCAAAGCCTCGAAGAGGACTGTGGGGCTGAATCAACAGCCTGATATTGTCAATGATTCCTTACTGTACAACTTCTGCTGATAGTAATCAAATGCAGTAACCATGCCCTAACAGGCTTTTGTGTGTTTTTAACCAATCAGAATTTATTAGCAACATTCCTGCTTAAAGTCTGACTGAGCAGACTCAGTAATGTAAGTAATACTGCAACATAGCAAAACCCTGAACCCCCTCAAGAGCTCAGCTTTTCATGTGCTAAAGAAAATGTTTTGGATTGTGTCGACTGCATAACTGTACTAAATATTTTTGTGGTTAGATCATTCTTTTGTATGTTATGTGCTTTTTGTGCTGTGAAACAGTCTTTAGCTTTACATTTGTGTATATTTTGCTTCAGTCAGTTCCTATAATTTTAGCCAATTTTAAACTGCACTTTTAGGCACTTGGTACTAACAGTTTGTCCAAAACTAAAAAGTTTGCATTTCTTTATTTGAGTCTATGAAAAATGCCAAAGATAACATAGTTGGATGTGTACATAATAATATTGTTGCTTCATCAAGGTCATTTCTAAAGAGCTATCAGCTGGAATCTTGGTGTGCAGTATGTCCTTAAACAATTTAAGGAAACTAGACTAGTGGAGAACAAAAGAAGTGGTAAAACAAAGTCCCGACACGGGACTGAGAGATTTATTCAGTTGATCCATCTGTTGTTCACTGAAGGCTCATCAAAAAGGTAACAGTGAAAGAGCGGCTGAGCAATTAGTAAGAATGGGCAACATTGAAGAAAAAGGCTGAGGTATGCCAGAGTACACAAGAACTGGACTCAGAATCAGTACCAATGAGACATATAGACTGATGAATCCAGTTCTGAAATGTTGGGTTCAGTCCTGGTCAGTATGTTCATAGGAGGTCAGCAGAGACAACAGTGAGTGCCTACAGCCATTTGAATAACACAGTGGAGGCTCGGTCATGGTTTTGGGCTGCATTTTAGTCAAATGTGTTGGGGGTCTCTCAAAATGGATGGAACTGTGAACACAGAAATGTACCATCAGATTTTAATCCACAATGCAAAACCATTTGGACTGATAGTGGCTTTATTTTCACCATGACAATGATCCCAAACGCACTGCCGGTGCAGAAAAACACAGTGGAACACTAACAATCATGGACTGGGCTCCCCAGAATCTGGATCTCAACATTATGAAGCAGTGTGGGATCATCTTGACAGAGAAGAAAATAAAAGGCAGCCAACACCCAAAGAAAAGCTTTGAATGTCCTCCAAGAAGCCTGGAGATCTATCACTGAAGACTGCTTCAGGAAATTACAAAAAAGCTTGCCTAGGAGAGATCAGGCTGTGCTGAAGAATAAAGATGGTCATAACAAATATTGACTTCCAAGCTCATTAAATGGGAAACTCAATTTTTGCCTTATATACTGCATTTTCATTTATTTTTGCAAATGTTTCAATGAATCGCTGCTGCGATTTCTCCATTTTCCAAGCTAAACTATCTGTATTGACCATCCTCGAGAGCGGAATGGCATTGAGGCTAATGTCACGAGACATCACTGGGTAATACTGTCTTCTGAAGTCATCACACCTGATTGTCTTTTGTGATGCTGTCATGCTCTGATGGCAGCAGTGACAGTCTAGTTTGCACTTTCCCTGCAGTAGACTGACACAGTGGCCTGCTGAAGTGACCGAGGCAGGCTGACGCACTGTAGAGGGCTGAGGCAGCCTTCGGTCAACTCCTGTTACTGTATGGGCAAAAGTCTGTCTCATAGCTGACCTCTCACACATTCAGCAATATTTTAGCCTTAGCACAAACACACACGTCACTCACAAAACCATGCACAGCCACATATCTATCTATCTATCTATCTATCTATCTATCTATCTATCTATCTGTGTGCAGACTTTATCTGCAAAGGAGGGTGAGCTACTGAACACTACTATTATTCTAGAGAACCAGAGTGATGTTTGCTTTATGAAAGAAAGCGACGGGGTATCCACAATTTCGCTTGGCAGTCGTTCTTATGAATCATTACCACGCATCGATGTGAAAATCTACCACGATACTAGGTCACCACATGCAGTTATATAACCACTCTTAACGAAAATCATCCCATCATGGGATATGGAAATGAAAGATAGGCCTTTGAGAAGACGTATCGAGATCCTGCGGCGTCTCACGCATGCGGGCTAGATAATGAGGAGGAAACGGAATCAGCCGTGGGGGTCTTCAGTGCTGGACCCTCGCTCTCGTCTTACCCACGGCTGCTCAGCTGCTTCTGTCATCCATATTTGCAGCCTCAGTGGACAATTTCCTCAGCCTCGGGCCTTCTTCAGTGCTCACAACAACACATCAAATGAATTAATTCTGCTACTGTGGCAGCGCACTGGCGATCTAGGTCATGCAGCTCTGGCTCTGTGTCCCCCCCCCCTCCCTTCGGCCACCTAAAGACATGTCCACATCCTGCTGTCCTCCTACACAACCTGACCTTGTCATTCTCAGGTGATTTTCCACAGAGATACGAGTGTGGCCGTTTAGTCTGCGCGTGTGTTCGTGTGCGCAGGCGCGCGTGTCAACGTGTGTGGCCGAACGTGTGAGTACGTCTGTGCCCACTGTGCTTATTTATTTATTTATTTATTTATTTATTTGTTTGTTGGTAGCATAGGTATGATGAAATGTTTTTGAAGAAATGAAAAAAGAACTGAGCCTCTGTGGCGTGCCTGCAGCCATGTGAGCATGAAAGAGGGGAAAGAAGACCGAGAGCGCAGGAATGGATGCGGGAGGGTGAGCAAAGTGAGAGGCAGCAGAGGGAGGATGACAGAGAAGGGAGTAGGGCGAGAGGAGAGAAGGTGCAGCGAGGAGTGGGGGACTGTGACGCACACCGATCGACTCTGCTCGCAGCTGATTGGCCGCGGTGCCTGCCAGTCAGAGGAGCTGGGTCTCGGGCGCTGCTTGAAGAGCAGATTATGAAGCGGAGCGCAACCAGCGGCAGTCTCCTCTTATTGTCTCAATGGCTGCACACGCATTCCTCCTCTGCTCCCTCGCCTTGCTGTCCGCTCTCAGCCGGCCTGGGCTCTCGTTCCACGACGAAGAAGCACAGCCAGGACTTACCTATGACGAAGTGCCTGAGATCTTGGACAGGAGGTAAATCCATCTCTAAGGCTGTGAACAGAGGAGGGGTGTAGGGGAGGGGGAGGGGTACACGGAGATGCATGCAGGGATGCTGAGATGCTGATGTGTTCTCTTAGGGTCGTTTTTGTCGCCCCTCTCTTTCTCCTTTGCAACGCTTTTGGACATTTCACCTTGGGTATGCCTCAAATTATGGGTTCGGGCAGTGTTGGTGTGCCAGAAAGAGCCGAGGTGCGAGGCTTTGTTTGCCTCAGTGTTGGGGACTGCATCAGACGCTGCTCATCGATCACGGATGGGGCTGTTGTCTCTGTACAGTAGTGCTGGTCTGGCAAGAGGAAGCTATATAAGGTTGGGGCAGTGGGCCCGCAGGAGAGGTAGAGGAAGGAAGGAGAGGAGAAAGAAGAGAAGACAAGGAAGCAGGAAGGAAAGGTAAACAAGGATGGGACAGGGTGGAGAGGATGCATCAGGGATGGTCTGTTGGGGTCTGTTTACTGATGCAGTCAGTGAGAGAGGAGGGGGAGAGAGAGAGGAAGAGTGGAGAGGAGAATTTTAGCCAGCTATGTCTGCATAATGCACATGCAGTCCTGCAGGTCAAATCTGGATAAAATATTCAGGGCTCAGATGTACAGGCATTCACAACAGTGTGACAGGGACAGCAGCGAGCAAGCAGCCAGGGCTTTTGCTAGCGCCAGTTCCTGCCTGCTTACAGAGACATCACAGCAAAGACCTATAATACGGTGCCAAATCCATGTAAGGCTCTTGAAACTATGCCATGCACGATGGTTCACACAATCCTCTATAGCACAAATGCTTCAGAGCCACAGTTTCTCATTCAGTGCTCTTTAATCATAGTTCAAATGATTTCCCTTGTTATTGCACTTTGAGTGTGGTAATACACTGTGGAGGGGTGGGAGATTATTACTGCGATGCTTTCATTTGTTGCACGAACAATCTTATCTGTACACATGTTTGCAAGTCAGGGGCACAAATAACTTGGATTTAGAGCCTAATATAAGAATTCTCGCGGGATTTCTTTCATTCCAGCTCAATTTGGAGTCGTAAAACCCAGACAGATAGCCTCTGACAGAGAAAGGCTGCGCAAACATCTCCAGGGGTTTGTGAGCCTATTGCCTGGATCAAACTTTGTATGTAACTCTGCAACGTAACAGCTCTGGTCCCCAGACGCAGCCTCGGTCTCAGCGCTGACACACTCCGAAATGCTGTTACATAAAAGCAGCCTTGTAGTGGAGCATAACACTGGAACTGTAGAAGGAAAGGTACAGTGAGACAGAAGGTTTTGCAGGAAAGTAATGACAAGACAAAAGGCAGGAAACGAGACATTGTGAGTGAAGTGATGTCTGGTACTGTAGCAGATGCAATATGGAAGTGGCAAAGTTTAATAGCCTAGAGCTTCGCAGCATTATAAAGCTCTTAGCCATAGACATATTTAGTGTAAATCATAATCTGTCTATAGCTAAATATCTAAACTTTTAAGCATGTTATAATTAAATACATTTTAAATAATATTCAAAATTTTCCAGTAAACCTTTGGCAATTTAAATATATATATTTGCATATATACTATAAATTTCTAATAGGATTCAAATGAAGTTGTAATTTTGGAAATCACACACTGAGAGAGCAAACGCAGGAGGTTCTGTAGCTGCAGTTTAAAGTTCTTATGAAGTGTTTAAAATGTTGTTTCTATTTGGACCTTTTTATGCTGCAAGACTAAGAAGTCTTGGAGACCTTCACAACATGCTCCTCTGACGTTGTGAACATAACATCAGAAGATCATGTTTTAATGTTTTATGTTTTAATCAAACTTAAGTTAGTTCAGTTATCCATGGAATCCAGTTTTAAATTAGTAACGTCCCGATACATTTCTCAAACATTTCCGTAACACAGTATCTTGAGTCTGTGACATCACACTTGCATTTTATCACTCCCACTGTACAGTGAAAAATAGCCTCCGAGTGTTTATAATTCCCAGTGGTGTCTAGAATAGCACAAGATGTCTTGCATGCTTTTCCATATTAAGGTAAATTTATTCTCAAGTTACAAAAACCTGTCAATATAAATTGTTTTGTATAAAACGGTGTTTTTTGCAAAGAACAGAGAGCAAGTATACGATATACAGCTCATCAAGGCTCCAAGTTGCACCCACTGTCCCACGCATGCTTGCTTCAGTCTGTTTGTCAGTCATGTGGCTGTAACTGTAAAAAGTGTATCCATCACGTTCTGTAGTCAGCATGTGCTGAAATGTATCTTGACCTGACTTTAACATAGAGATTAGAGGTCAAAGTGCTAGATTTCCAGTAGACGACTGTTGAGTGATCCTATTTGGAGAAAGATTAAAGGGTTAAAAAGACCAGCAGCTAATTGTAGAATATTTCACTAACTATTTAAAATCATAAAAATGTGTACTGTGTTTACAAAATGAAAAAAAATCAGGTCAAAAGTGAACAATCGTGTGTTCTAGTCCCTGTTTGAATGCACTCATAACGTTTCAGCACTGCTGCCCTGACCCTTAACCCTTTGATCTCAAAGGAGTAGGAAGATTTGCACAACTCTAGCACAACCAGAGCTCCACAGAAATAGCAGCCAGACTCCAACCAACTCCCAAATCTTAATCTGTACTAATAAATCTATCAATAGGCCAACACCTGCACAGTCTGGGATTAAGACATGTTTTCCTGCCTTGCCAGGGATAATCGTTTATTGTCTGATTAAATAATTTTAAACAATTGAAAGTAGAGTATGTTTTGCATGCCTAAAAAAATATTATGGCTCTGACATTAATGTTAGCCAGCAATAGAAGTTCTTCCTGTACATTGTGAAATGCTGCCATATCTGGGTTTGAAGTTTCATGTAGGTATAATACAAGGAAATATGAGCAGTTAGAACACATCACTGGATGCACAGCTGAGCTACACAATGACAGTGATTGTAGGCTGAGAGATCTAAAATTAGTGGATACATATATATATGTTAAAGAAATGTTACCTCTCATCATTTTGTTGCATTTTGAATAAAAAAATTCAGTTTGTGAGATGAATGAACCACAGTATTTAAAACTCATTGTACTAAGGCTGTCGAATGTAAAGGGTTGGGTGGACTGATCGTGGTTTACAGAGCATCACAGTGCAGCGCTCTGTGTTAGCAGAAGCTAATGGGACTTGTTTACAAGTTTGGGTTCAGGCACCACACCTTTTCTCTGCTCAGCAGCTCACAGCAGAAGCCCAGACGAGCCGAGATAATCAGCTATCTGCACGCTTGAGCAAGAATGTCCAGTAAACATGTACCGACTGAGATCCCACGTGTAGGCTTGATAGATTGAAGTGCTGAAAATATCTGTAATTTTAAGATTGTCATCATTATGTATTGAGGCTATCATCATACTGTTAAAGTGGACACGAATAATGCATGGGAGCACGTTTGAACATTTGCAGGGGGTTTATTTGTTTTGTTATATGTGAGGGGACTGCGGGGACCCAAGGAGTGGCTCAGGCTTGGCTTTGATTATATAAAGGGTTTGTTCAGCACTCAGGCACCGTGTGACCGGCTGAGCCAATGATGGGGCTGCAGAAGTCCAGGTCTGCTGATATCGTGAAACTGGCACAGGAACAGTCGGCTGGGCTTTAGTTAGCACTTGCACACTTGCGCAGCCTCCTCTGGCACCTATCAGCCAGCTGAGGCCCGGGAAGATGTGCAGGAAGACGTCCTTATTTGCTTGTGGTTGATTTAGTTCATCTGAGTGTTTCTGTAACTGAAATGTTTTCATTAACTCGTAATGAATATCAGAGAGATAAATATATATCAGATATTAAAGGCTTTTTGAAGTCTTTTTGTAGCTATAATATCATATATGTCCCCAATATTAGTGCAGGCAGTCAGTGAGCAGCAGCCAAGTGTCTACCACGTAGTGAGGTTTCAGTTGCTGCTGCCTGCTGCCAAATGTAGTGCTTTTGGCAGCTGTTTCATACAGTCATGCTTACCCAGCATTCACCGAGGCAAATATAAATATTTGGATTTACCATATACATAAACCCTGTTATTGTTTTTCATACAATAGCTTAGGGAGCCAGTACGTGGGAGCGAGTCCTTTGGAATGTATACATAAGAATACAGGACGACTTGGACTTGATGTAAAAGTTGGCACACGTGTGTTATAAATGAGACTGACACTAGAGCGTGTACTCATTACAATTCAGCAGAAATCATCATGCCGATGCGGCTGAACTGATGATTATTATTATTATTCCTGCATCTGCTCACCTGATAACTGCAGCAATGTAGCAAGAAAGCTGAAACGTCAACAGTGCTGTTGCTGTGCACAGAAAGCCCGAGTCTCTGTCCACGTATTTCATCCCACAAGCTTATTGCAGAATTTCATGTTTTGTTTTTTAATATTTTTTTTATCCATATACCTGAAATTATAAAGTTATTTCATGGAACAAAACACAACCTGTTGTATAAGTAACAGTGAGGTCATATATCTCTAATAATGATTTGATATAGTTTTATATAAAAATGAAAGGAGATATTTATTTCACACACATTTTCCTGCCATGTTTTGAATTGAATTGGTCGTCATGGCCAAAGTTCAAATCGCTTGGACCTCTGTACAGAAGTCACGATTTCAGAGGTCAGGTCTGATGCAGTCTCCAGTTCTAAACACTGCAGCCTCTGACATCAGTCCTTAATCTCTTCATCTTGTTCTGGGCCTCGTCGCTCATAACTTGGGCCCCAGTGGACCTGGCCTGTTCTTACCACTAATCCTAATCCATCTGACACTTCACTACACCATATTGCCCAGGTGGAAACGGCACCATACGGCCAAATAACTGCTCCAGTCTCCTGGCACTGATATGTCTGGCAGCTTCCTCCCAGACTAACTGTCTGATTCCTTTTCATTTGTCAGCTGTCTGCTTACCTGCTCAGTATCCCACCTTCACCTTGGGCTCCTAATTAAAATTGTGTGAAATAAATCTGCATTTTTTAACTCCAAAATAAGTAAATAATAATAATAAATAAACTGTAAGAAAATAAATTCTCATGTCCCCTTTTTATCACAGGATTTAAGGGAGGTTGTTGCACTTTTGTCTGAAACATAATTGTGAGCAGTCCTTCACAGCAGATGTTTCAGTTGGCTTTTGTGCGTTTAAACGTTGTATAAATATTCAGGTCATCCTCTTTCTGTCTTTTAAGAAGAAATTTGCAGCGTTGATATTCAACTAAATAACAAAGATAATGACAGAAGTTCCCTCCATGCATTGTTTTTGTTGTACTGCAGTTCATAAAATGACTTGAAATGCTGCCAAACAAAGCTGAGAAAGTGACTAAAGTAACAGGTGATGACCCAAAAGACAGTTGTTAATTGTAATACTCACTCCAACAGATCTTGGGATTTAACTTTTATAAGCCCATTATAACTCTCTAGCTTAGGAAGCCAGTCCAAATAATGGATGAGGGCAGGTCACGATCAGGCTTCTAGCTGGACCGCTGCAATAAACAGAAGTAGCTAGCGCCACTTCGTAAGCCAATTGTTGTATCACGTCTTTGATTAGACAGTTAAAAGGATCAGGATGAGCTTAAGAAGTCCAGGCTGTGTGGAGTTTAAATAGACCAAGAGCAGCAGGGCAAGGACAAAGGTGTGGAAAAATCTGTTCCCAGTACACAGTGTGGGTCAGTCCCAAATCAAAGACACATTTATAGAAAAAGCCACACACCAGACAAACAACAATACAATGAGTAAATGTGTCGTTGTGCTCTGTGCTCCCACATGGAAAGAAGTCTTTTAAATATGGCACATATACACGTATAAACAGACTAAAGAAGCATAATTACCTGTTTGGAAATGACTTCGCCTGTTTAAAGACTATTTTAGAAGTCTAACCAGAAAGATTTTGTTATTCATTAGACAAAAACAAGCTGAACTCGTGTTTTTACACCCACATTTGAGCCGGCACACTAAACCGTTCAGAGAAGTTTGGAATTACTCAGCATAAAATGCAACAACTAAAAAACAACATTGTCTGTTCAGCCATGCAAGTAAATAACTGCATAAAGTTTGTTTCACTATTTTTTTCAGCTGTTATTTGTATAACAGTAAATTTCAAAATTCTTTGATAGCAGTAATAATAGATTATAATTAGTAATAATTAGATTTTAGCATTAAAAACATCACTTTAGCTAATAAGCTTTTACATACTGCTGAATCAGCTGTTACAGAGACTTAAAATGTGATTTTGTTAGTTACCATTAATGTTACTTTAGAGCAGCTGTGGCATGAACCTTGCATTTGGTGGCATTTTGGTCTAAATGCTAAAACATAAAACATATCAGTTAGATATATAAAACAGCTCGTTTTGTTGTATTTCATGGAACATTTAGTTGCACGCAGTACATTAAAATGCACGTTTTTGCATAATACTCAATTTTTTCCCCAGGGATCAATAAAGTATTCTGATTCTGATTCTGATTCTGATTTATGTAAACCGACCTTTTTTATTGTTGTTGTTGTGTGTTTGTTGTGTTTGTAGAAAATGGATTTTTGCAGCTGTTACAGATTGAAGCATTATTAACGAAAGAAAAGTCTTAAAAATGATCCTTTGTGTTGCAGTTGCAGGACCTGATTGTGTGTTCTGTCTTTCCCACAGCAAAGAGAACCCCAAACAAGCAACAAGAGTCACATCAAGTAAGTAACAGATCTGGTGTGACACGAGGCCTGATTCAATCAAACCTGCCATGGTAACTTTGACACTGATGTGTTGGATAGACGTGACAAATGCATTTCTTTCCAACACTGGAGACATTCAGCGTTATGAAGTGTGGAGCACATACGATCCGTGCACACAGTGGGAAGACGTGCTGCTGTTTTTATGCTCTCTGACACAAAGGTGGAAAATCGATGAAAACATTCTTTTCCGTTACATAAACGTATGTTTCTGGATCCAGGGCCCTGTGCTTCGTACGTCGCTTACTACATCCAAGATCAAATGAAACATCCAAGACCAAATCATCGCGCTAACTCTGAGCTCGCTATTCCGGTTCCCCGAACACACCTGTTGTTGACGATTAGTATAGCTGGATGAAGTAATGTGAGATCACTGGGTGGCCCAACAGGGGCTACGCATCGATAGTAGAAACATTGATCGGCAACCCTTTGATTGGTCGGCGAAAATGTCGAAGGAGCGTGCTCGGTATTTTCCGGCAGCAGAGCAAGAACTCTTGAGTGAGGGATTTCAGGAGTTTCAGAGTTTAATTAAAACGCAAGGGAACACTGCAAAGGCTGCAAAAGCAAGGAGAGAGGGCTGGCAGGAAGTTGCTGACAAATCAAACTCGTAAGTAATCCAATAATAATAATAATAATGGATTGGATTTATATAGCGCTTTTCAAGGCACCCAAAGCGCTTTACAATGCCACTATTCAGTCACTCTCACATTCACACACTGGTGGAGGCAAGCTACGGTTGTAGCCACAGCTGCCCTGGGGCAGACTGACAGAAGCCAGGCTGCCATATTGCGCCATCGGCCCCTCTGGCCAACACCAGTAGGCGGTAGGGTAGATTTATTATATTACACTATATTATCCAATATTATATTACATTATATTATATTATGTTCTATTATATCCCCTTTCACATTAGAGCCACAACAGGACCCACTAGAACATGGGAACAGGTAAAAGTGAAATATAAGAATATTCTACAGAATGGTAATATTTATCACTTATATTGCTTGTCGTCTCTTGGAAAGAGACCCTGGAATAATCTGTTTGTTTGTTCATAACAGCAACCAAGAAAAGGGCAGAGCAAAAAAAGACAGGTGGTGGTCCTGCACCCCCTCGTCAACAAGTTGGTTACGTAAATAATACCCTCACGGGAAAATCGATATCTCTCTATGAGCACACTGTCGCGCTGAGCTAAAGGATCCTGTCTGTCCCGCAATATACGCTGAATTCTGAGGACTCTCCTTATCAATCTTGCACCTTCCGCAATGGGTTGCTCGCGTAAACGGACAGGATATGACTGCGACAGGCTTCCCAAATCCACCTTTGCTTTTATAGCCGTGGTCTCTCATCTTGATTACACGAAGTAATTTACAATTACTACTCTGAAATATGAATTACATCTGTAATAATCACATACATGTAATAGAATGTTAATAGTACATTTCCCTTTTTTAGGAAATGACCTGTATGTATCTGTGTGACATCAATAAAAGGATCAAGTGCTGCATTATCTTTAGTTACATTGATGTTATTTATTTATGGTGAAACAGTGGTGGAATATCGCTGTTGCTTTCGTATGAATGACGCGGGCATACCTGCGTGGCCGCGATCTAATCCTGTTTACATAAAGTGAACCTGCTCCCGAGCAGGTTTACGCTTACGGCTCTGTTGCTATGACAGCAAGTCCCGGATGGGCTTCGGGGAACCGAACGATCCAAGATCACGCGAAATCGTCAACAATCTCATCCAGCTAACTCACTTAGCGCGGTACGAAGAACAGGCCCCTGATAAACAGTATTTGTAAACACTTAGCACCGTAACTGTGAAATAAACTGCCGATGAGTCAGTGTGATGACGCAAAACAGCTGGAAATAGATACGAGCCTGAGCAATGAGGTGCACACAAAGCCTCTTTGTGACTGTGTGCGTTTAATATCGTGCGAACTTCCACGATTATGTTGCAATCTGTAACGCAGTATTGCAAGCAGCCTTTTTTGTGTACCAACATCTTCAACGATGCGGTAACGTGTGCGTGTTTTCAGGTCAAGATGGTGAGTACGGCTTAGAAAGTGAAGAGGTTTATTTGACGCCCGAAGATGAAAACCCACTCAGGAGAATACTGCAGGTACAGTCTCTCTGTTCTTGCCTGGCTCTCTCCACCATCAGCCATTCGCTCGCACATACAGATACACACCGAAACACACACTAGGATGCTCGCAAACAAAACAGAGCATGCTCACTCAGCCATACTGTATGACCTTGAATGTGGGAATATTGTAGTCTCATATTCACCAGAGGTAAAACATCTTTGCCACCCACACACAGGACTGCTGCCACTGAAAATTCTGCAATAAACATGCTGCATACGCTGTTGCATCCAGTTGTATCAGTTAATACTGGTGAACTGATTCTTTTATAAAGATTTTTATATCATTACTGTTATAGTAACGACTAGTTTTAAAATGTTTTGGAAAATTGCCACACATACCCAGTTATCTAAGAGTAATATCACAGTGTGACTACGTCTTTATATATATATTGTAAATTAGTGCTGGCTTAAGTCAAACAGCCTCCAGTGACATGTAGCCTTTGAGCACAGAGATTAAAAAGCCAGACAGAGAGGCAGTTACTATTTTCACAACCAGCAGAACAGCTGCCACACAAATGTCTGCAAATTCAGAAAGATCCTGTTTTCCACGCACAGCTCCTTCCTCATTTAGCATTCAAGTGGCGGTTGGTCCACTGAACTTTACACACGAGGGAAATTATAATCATGATGACAAGCTTGACAGAAAGGTGATTTTTAAATTGCCCTTTTGAAATCAAATATCACTGCATGCATAAAAAGGAGGCACGGTAGCTTGTGCACTAAGTCAAGCTCGCTTGGTGTGGAAATAAATCAGGAGCTGGTTGGCGATTGTATGCACGTGTCACGCTGACATATGCTGTGGAAGAGCAACGGTGACAGAAACGGCTGCACAGATGAAGGAATAGGATAAGTTGGATTTATGGTCTCTGAAGCTGTTTCCTTGTTGAGCAGCTGGATCCACCAGGGTCTGCTTTTATGGGGGGGGGGAAGCAAAACTTTATACTGTTTCATTTAGATGATTTTACAATGAATAAGTGGATTACACTGTCGAATTGTTTGGCTCACGTTATATAATTATATAAAGTAATCACAGGTTACAGAATACTTTATTATCCTCATAAGCCCCGAGCCTAACTGATCTCCTGCCTTTTGCCCCCGTATCAGGGGGCGTTGGGGCTTAAGAGGTTAATTTGATTGGCTTCAACAAATAGAAATTCTTTTGATTTCTAGATTAACTTATTTATTGAACACACTGTCACAGCCACTTCCAGCCTTTGAAACAGGGAAAAGCACATATAGAAAGCGTAGAAGGATGAAGCTGGGAATGCAAAAGTGCAGCTACTCGTGCTTTTTCTGCAGATTTACTGTCATTTTTGAAATTGCTCCTGTGCTTAATGACTTTCTTCATATGTTGGCAGCCTTTTAACTGGCACCATCCTGGGATTTCTCACAGTAAGAGGAAGCTGCTCCAGTCTCTGATGGGGCCTTATGGCCCGCTGAGCGTGTCTTACAACGGGAAGACTTGCATTCTGTTTAAGGCAAAGCGACTCGCTATCCGCTACAGGAACCACACCTTCATCGATCTAACTGAAAGGGTCTTTAACCCAAACTCACCTGTGGACACTAAAGGCTCCATCTGCACCAAAGAGAAAGCTACGTAAGTCACTGAGGACCCCTTACTGCGCAGTTGCTTTAACATTGTGCATGATGCATTATATTTCACAACCTTGTTATCAGACAAGGCAGTAGAAGGAAGTTGATCTTGCACTGACGGTTCCTCTGGGTTTCTGTGTTAAATGTTTACGTTTCTTTTTCTGCCGAAGGCTTTCTTTAAAGTTTGGTGACGTGGAGGATTTGCGAGGTCTTGTAATAAGGTAAAAACACACTGACTAACTTCCTACGTTTTATTTATCACATTCAACATTATTGTTGTATTCGAACGTACAGTTTACAGCGTAAGTGGTCGTGTGCGGACTGTGCATCTAACAAACTGAACTGTGCCTCCACCAGACTACAGATGTCCAATACTTTTTACGAGGCAGCTGGTCAAAACTGGTTCACACTAGACAGCGTCCACATCCACTACAACTGGACCCAAGAGGCTACATTCAATGCCAGCGAGGTCTACGCTCCTGCCACTTCCTCCTACCATTGCCAGCACGTCAGCAGCCTGCACAAATACGACACCCTGCTAGTGCCCAGCTCCCACACTGACACATCTGCTAACTGGCACATCACGTTCACTGATTTCCAGGTATACTGTCGCACAAAGGGCACAGCCTTTGTTGTGTAACTCTTCTAATAATGTCTGCACATTTGTCTGTCCTGGTCTCTATACGTGTGCATGTTTGCCAGCTTTTTGCCTTCGTGCTACACCTGTTCGGCCATAGGTCAGTCAGTCTGTCCTTTTCCTGCCTGTTTGGCAGACTGTCAGTCTGTTTCCACTCTGTCTGCTCAGCCATCTGCTTAGGCTGTCTCAACCTGTCCATCTGCCCAGTTTCTCGATGCTTGGTAAGCCCAGTAAGAGCCAGTTGTCCTCTTTAGTTCAGCCTAATCTCATCTTTCTGGCTTCTCTTTGCTCTTCCAGATCCAGGCCTTCAATGTTCAGTCAGACAAGTTTGCATCGGCCAGTGACTGCGCTACTTTCCTGACACCAGCCATCCTCATGGGCTTGGTGACATCTTTGATTCTGCTCCTCGTCTTAGCCTATGCCCTGCATATGGTGGTACACCTTAAGCACATCGACCGCTACGAGGAGCACAAAGCCACAGTCTACTTCCCCCGCAGTCCAGAGGCAGAGTTGCCAGACAAAAACAGTCTGTGAAGGAAAGCGAAGAGCCAGAAGATGGCAGGGGAGAGAGGGAGAGAAAGCTGAGAAGCAAGGCTGCGGGGAGCACAAGGGACTACAAGATCGAAAAAGTATCCTCCACTGAATATTTGTTTAACAAAATGACAACTTTGCCTGTTCATATGAAAACCTTCCAAGTCTTAACTGCTTTAAGTAAATGTAGACCGTGGTGGGATACTTTTTCATCTTTCCTCATTGACCTGCGTCTCGGCGTCCATATTTTGAACGAAGCCTGTGGATGTTCAAGCCTCTCCCAGAGATGGCTCATGACCCTGATGTCAAAGGTCAAGGTCTGTCCCGGGGCCCTGAAGGGCAACAGTGTATACAGTTCTTTACCCCAGTCAGCTATTAAACACCTTATCAGCCTACCAGCTGTAGCTAATACAGCTAACATCAGATGTATAAATGTATGTACTACATGGCCGACAAGCTTTTACGACAAAACTTTCTCTGACATTGCTGTAGGAAATACTTCAAAGAGCCAGTTTTACAGCAGAGATAGCCGTATTAGCTACATGCTGAAAAGTCTACTTTGGCTAGTGCAGTGTTTCCTAATAATGAGGATTACAGAGAGGCTGGCTTAAGTTGCAGCTTAAAATAATCAGATATGGCATGAAGTAGAAGGAGCTTGAAAAGCTGTGGACTGGTAAGCAGAGGGAAATTTCAGGAACCACTGGTCTAGCATCGGAGTGACTGGAGTGAATGTGCCAACACTACTGGCCCTTCAGAGCCTCTGGCATCTCTCACCCTGCCCCTGAACAAGACTGCTGCTTGGGACTTAACTGTGAAATGGCCTTTAAACAGACCAGCAAGATAAGGGGGTTTCTACCAACTAGCACAACACTGGTTAGTGCGAAAGCACTAACCACAAACTCAAAGACTCTACAAGGAACTATGCTGCACAAGACGGCCCGTCGTAGGGCTTGGCAGGAACGCGGGTCTTGGGATGAAACGACTCTCGTTGTTTGACCAGGGGAGGCCACGGTCCTCCATCTGCACCACTGGATTTGACTGCCAAAGTGAAGCTACAAAGAAGTTGCCATAAATTATGGTGAGAGACAGAATAAGACAATGTGAAAATAAAAGCTAACCATTACAGCTATGTACAAAACAAAAAAGAGACACACAACATGTACAAAAGTGTCACTCTGCGGAGGTTTTTTATATACATTGTAATCATGAAATACTATTAGGTACAGGATGACTATGCTAATCCTCATAACCAAAAGGATATACAAAGCTGTAGATACTTTAAGATCTCTATACGATCATAGCTCTTTACTATCTTCAAATACTGCACAAGTAATAAGCATAAGCGTAAGACATTGTGCTCAAGGACTGGTGAAAGTATCAATGCATATGATTTTTACGACAAAGGATTAACATATTACATTGTTTGTCTATTTGTTTTACGCTGGGCTGAGGATGTAAGGTCCAGTTTCATTGAACTGTAAATTACAGTGCAAATTCCTACCATAGAAGGACAATGCTATGGAATGCCGTCCATCCATCAGGACTCATAGATGCCATTATAATGCCAGATGCCACACTAGCAGCAGTAACAGCATCAGTAAGTCATTACTTCTGATAAAAACACTCAGCATGACAGTAAATAGATATCTTAACATTCAATATGGCAGTTCTGTCAATCTGTAGCAGTGTGAAATGTGTTTTTGGTCATAAATGTATCCTACAAACTATGAAAAGATTGGAGGCAGTTTGTCTAAGCACAGACTGATGTAGACTGAACAATAAAAGATATTCAGAGGAAAAAAAGTCTGTTGTGTTTATATTAGAAGTAGTTTGCTGCACTTAAAAACATCAATACACATACTCAAAACATCATCATGTTTTCTTTTTGGTAACCTGCATAATATTGTTTCAAACATTTTGTTCATCTTGTTAACTGTTATTCAAATTTCAGATTTCCAGCACAGTGTCCAGGTCGGGCGCCAGGCCCCCCCCTCCTGTGTGCCATCTGCTCTCTCCTCTCACCTCTCTCTGATCTAAAATGTCTTATCTGCCGGCAGATACCCAATAAAACTCCTTCGTGGAAACATCCAAGGCAGTCGCAGCCATGAGTTAAATTGCAATCTCAAGCCAGTTCTCTTTTCTGCTTTTGATGCTTTTGAAGAGATGATTTCACAGGATAACTCCGTATCCGCAGTTTGAACAGAGTTCACATTAAATGATTCATCCACATGCCTCTGAAACAGGCTAAAGTATGTGCCTCAGACTAGACGTGGCTATAATACGACTCTCCTTGATGATGAATAATTATGAAATAATATTCTCAGCCCTTAACATCACCCAGAGCAGCTGAAATGCTACAGAGACACCTAGTGGCAACAAGTGATCCTATCAGCTAGCGCTTGGCAGCGGCAGCATCACAAATGTAGATTTCAAGATGTGATGCAAGGGTTGGGTCAGTGCAGAAAGTTGTTGAAACACGTTGTTGCTTTTTAAGTCTACGGAGATAAAAATTATAATTAAAAAAGTGTCACTGAAGCAAACAAACGACACATAACTGGTCAGACATCAGACAGAACTGTCAAGTTTTTATACCCTGATTCACATCCAGATGCCAGCAAACACAAAACTGGACAAGAGAGAAAACAATACTTATGCTTGAAGAATTTAAATTGTTTGTTAAAAGGTCAGTCGTTTGTATTTTATGGTCATTCTTGAAGTTTGGTGCTTTAGACTTATAGTTCATTTCATTCATTCTGGTTCAGAGGGACTGAAAGTGTGAGACAACATGACAGGGAAATAAATTGTTTCACAGGACTCTGCATTCCTGTGAAAAACAACAAAAACACATACTGCCTCAATACACTTAAGTAACTAATCATAAGTAATTGTGATCACATCTCTAAAGTTTTTCTAAAAGTACATTTTGGTAGTTTGCTGGTTGGAGGACTCAGATGTGCCACAATCTTCCCAGGAGTGAATGTCCCAGAAAATTCCCCCCAAGGTCAGACCATGCAATTCCAAACAGCTACATCTCAGACTATGCAGGCCCCGGTTAGCATGTTACACTTAAAAATTCATGACCATAAAATTATAAAAAGACTAAACAAGTTTGGCTATTAGCAAAAGCTGCCTCTACCCTGTAAAAGGAACATGGACACATCCCTTGGGTTTGCTGCATCTGAACCACCTATAACACTTCTGTTCTTTGGACAGACGAGATCAAAGTGCAGCTGTTTGGTCATAATACACAGCGCCTCGTTTGGTGAAAATCAAACATAGCATATTGGCACAAACAAGCTGAAGCATGGTGATGGAGGGCTGGTGATTTGGACTTGTTTTGCAGCCACAGGACCTGGGCAGCCTGCAGTCACTGAGTTGACCATGATCACTGTATACCAAAGTATTCTTGAGTCAAATGTTGGGTAAAAAAACGTACTTTTTACACGTAAAATGCATCACTTCCTGTACAATAATGACAGAATGAACACACTAAATTGCCATCAAGGGATTGTTTTTATGTGGAAAAATGTTGACATCTTGTGGTCCAATCCTTGGTACTGCATTTGAAAAAGAACAGCAGAATACTCTTAATAACGGGTCTTATGCTGATATATTGTTCACGAAAGTCAAGAAAGCATCAGGTTACAATCCGAGCGAAATGTTAAAATAAACATTAACTCCAGAAGCGGGTGAGCAGTGAGCAGTGACTGCTGGTGGATTCATTTTAAAAAGCCACTGTTACAGTGCCCACTTCCTCATTTCTTCCTGATTTTGATGTATCAGTAAATACATAATGCAGTTTTTCAGCAATGATTTCATTTAGTAACAAAAACTAGCTATCCAAACCTACCCGGCCCTATGCGACCTCTAACCTCTAACCCCTAAACCTAATAACTGCTTGGCAAGCATTTGCGATAACTGGATGACTGACAATGAGTCTTTCACATTGCTGTGGAAAATTTTTGGCTTACTCTTCTTTGCCAAATTAAATTGAGCCACAATGGAGGGTTTTTAAGATTGAATAAAATGTTTTTAAGGTTGACCAGCCTATTTAATTTCTTGACAAACCATCCTGATCGGATTTAAGTTCCGACTTTGTCTAGGCCACTCCAAAACCTTCACTATGTATTTTAGAGCTACTCAGAGGTGGACTTGCTGGTGGATCATTTTCCTGCTGCATCACCCATGTGTGTCGAGCTTCAAGGCTTGAACAGATGGTCGGATATTTTCCTGCAGGATTTTCTGGTAGAGAGCAGAATTCAAGGTTCTATCAGTTGCAGTAAGTCATCCAGGCCTTGAGGCACCAACGCAGCCCCAGACCATCATACTACCACCACCATGTTTGACTGTTGGAATGATTTCTTTTTATTTCAATGTTAGTTTTATGGGACTCAAACATTTCAAAAAGTTCAACTTTTGTCAAATCAGTCCACAGCAGAGATACTTAAGTACAGTTTTCATGTTTCGTGTACTTTCCTTGAGTCTTTATTTTCTGATTACTTTTTACTTTTACTCCCAACATTTTTAAACAAATATCTGTACTTTCTACTCCTTACATCCTCATAACAGGCTCCTTGCTTTTTCTTTAACAAGTTAGAAAATGCCAGCCTCCAAACATCAAACCCATCTGAGCCTAAACAGTAACACATGGAAGGCAGTCCTGTTGGTCATGAAAAGAGATGCTGAGTGGCAAAGTCAGGGGTTCAAAGTGGGAGCTTTTGTTGTTGTTGTTTTTGAACAACACTACGTAAACGACTGCAGATGTCCATAAGTTGCAGTGCTTACTTCAGCATCTAGCTAACGCTACTGAAGAGGAGCAGAGGAGGAGTAACTTTTTTAAGTGTCAGGTAATTTAAATGCAACGTTTCTATCAGCTCAACAAACATCAGCAAACACACAAACTGTTTGTGTGCAGCGTGTTGCTGAAGGTCCTGCTGCTGTTTTCCACTGGGAGAGAAAAGAAAGAGGGCGAACTTCACTCAGAGATGGAGAGGAAGAAGAGAGGTTATTTTTAAAGGTAAGGGCTGCTCAGTGGGATTTGATACATTACAAGCTTACACGTCCTCGTGTTTTTAAATCAGATGTTGGGTGTACAGTCGTTGGTCTGTACTGACATTATTTTTTTCATGTTGTGAAACATGCTGCAAGTCAAACTGAGGCAGACTAACTGCCATTTAAAGGCTGCATAAAAGTACTCTGCAGGATAGTTTGCTGTACTGTGATGGATTCAGCACTTTAGTTAGTAAAGAATAGTGTGTGACTGCTGTGGTTTCATGGTCAGAGTCGGGTTACATCAAGTGTAGCAGAGATTCATATGAATTTCAGCTGATGACGCTTAAATTCCGCCTTCATACGAAAATTTTACAGTCCAATACCTATAAAGACAGCATCAACAGTGTAAGCAGTGATGGGAATAACGGCGTTACAAGTAACGGCGTTACTAACGGTGTTAGTTTTTTCAGTAATGAGTAATCTAACTAATTACTATTTCTATCGTTACAAGGCCGTTACCGTTTCTAACAAGAAAATGCGGTTGCGTTACTATTTTTCAACAAACAGATGGCTGGAGCTGTGTTCAGCTCACCGCATCTTATATCAGTTGCACGGAAGTTAGGGCTGTTCATATAGATATGACGATATGAAAACGTCTATCGTTTCATTTTACGCTATCGTTTGTTTCGTGGTGTCGCAAAATAAACTGTTTACGGCAATATGTTTTCATGGTTTTGATGGTCACTGTAGTGGCTGTATTCATTTCTTAAAGTTCTCTCTTTCTCTTACATTTAATATAACCACACTACAGATGGGCCTGTTTTTATGTTAGCAACAACGACAGTAAAACCATCGCGTGTCCGCTTGTTTATTTTCCACATAAACCTTTCACAATAAAGCTCAAGATCCTGTTGAGACTTTTCAAAATAAACTGAATCGCGTGAAATATTTACCGATGAGAAGCAAAAAAGAGCCGTCAGGTGCTAAAAAATAAACCTTAGACTCAAACGTTAGAGCAGGCTTTTCCCTGCAGCACGCTGCAAAGAAAACGACGGCTGTTACAACCTATGTCTAAAAATGTGTAGTTTCATGCATCGGTAAAACACTCGACTCCAGATACACGACGCCCAGCTGGAAACACTTCACGCAAGTCGAGCTGCCCGAGATTCACAGAACTTACAGAAAATGTTACATTTTTGTTTTTCATATCATTGTTTATATTTAGATGTTTTATATCGGGATATGAGATTTTGGTCATATCGCACAGCCCTAACGGAAGGAGCTGTAAGTAATCTGGGCGCTACAGCGTTTAGCAGCTGCGCTCCCCCAGGCAGCAATCACTTTTTGGCACAACACCTGGAGCTAAGGGGGCAAAACAATGATATGAGTGCTGCTGGTTGACTGAGGAAGAATAAAGTAGTGGTAAGCCAATCACATGACCACTTAAAGACAAAGCAACAAGGTGACATATACCAGTTTATAAATTGTTTGTGTTGATAGGCCAGTAAAACCAGAGTCATGATAAACAAAATATATGCTGTTTATTCCTCAATAGTTTCCTCACGTTTACTGTCTAAGGACAGCGCAGCGAGACCTCTCTGCTTATGAGCAAAAAAATACAAAACAAAACAAAAAAACAGCCCTTTGGTGTTGGTGGAAAAATGCACCATGTCGACCAATCAAAAAATGATATGGCAACATGACATTTGGTTGTTTAGGAAGAGGGGGAAGTTTTAGGAGTGAGGGCGAGAGAGAGAAAAAGACAGCAGAAAAAGAGAGCGAGTTTTGAGATATGAGAGATTTGTGACGTTTAGCGTGTTTGCAGTGTGTAGTTAATGTGTTGTCTTGTGTAGTTAGTGTGTAGTGTTGTGGATAGTTTTGTGTTGAGGCGACTGCTGTCTCCAGGTAGAAACAGCAGTGATACACCTGCTGCTGTCAGAGCTGCAGGTATCAGGCTGTGATGTTTCCTTTATAGTGGACAGAAATGATGTTTTTGCAGTGGCACAAATAATTTGTGGCATCTTATTGAAGAACAGCTGATTGTTCTGTAAATAGTTTGAAATGGTTATTTAAAAAATCAAGGTAAAAGGTAAATGGATGCAAATAACTTTGTTCTTTGCAAAACTTGTGCATAGGATTTTAAAATTGACAATTTATATTTGCATTTAACATTATGAAATATGATTCATTAAACATGTTTGTGGTTGTTACAGTAAAAAATATCACTTTTTCTCCTCGGACTTTATGGTTTTTGTCTGATTTTAGATCAATTGTGTTAATACAGTCTGTAAAAAATGAAAACATGACTGTAGATTCAGACACGTGAGGTTGTGCTGAAAAGGATGAGACCAAACAAGTAAACAGTTTTTAAAGGTGAAATGTGGAGGAAACATCAAAAGTAGTTAAAAATGGACAATTATACCCTGGACCCCAGAGGGTTAAACTTTTTTTTAAAGTAACGCAATAGTTCCTTTTCAAGTAATTAATTACTTTTAGAATCTTGTAACTCAGTTACTAACTCAGTTACTTTTTTGAAGAAGTAACTAGTAACTATAATTAATTACTTTTTCAAAGTAACTTGCCCAACACTGACTGTCAGTGTATGGAAATCAGCCAGGACACATCTGCTTACATCTGGTTTAATTTAGTTGTGTAAATACACAAAGAGCAGCAGGTCAGCTGATCACAGCCTGTACACTAAGCATATGCGAGCGCTCAATAGAAATTATTGTGAGTTATGTTTCTTTTCCCACACTAAGCCATCACAGACACTTTTAGGGTTCCCGACCTGCTGAATCACACTTTAACCCCGACTGTACACATCTTGTTTAAGGCAAAGCCATTAAACTTCTACAATTTGGGCAACAGAAAAAAGAAAAAAAAGTTGAGTATAATAAGAATTAATTCTTATTGTTGAATCGTGAACACTGGCCTTAACTTACGAGTGTGATGAACTCCTGGATGAGTCGACAAAGTGCTCTTGGAATAATTTTGGTAGGCTGTTGGGAAGGTTTACCATTGTTCCAGATTTTCTACATGTTTGGATAATGGCTCTCACTGTGTTTCACTCAGCCTTAGAAATGGCTTTGTAGTAGGTTTGGAGTCTTCTCCCACCCCCATTCTCTGCGGCCTGCTGGAGCGGGGGGGCTAGTAGGAGGAGTTGGCCGTCCGACTGCGGTCTGGGGTGTGGGGCCTCCCTGCTGCTGCGGAGTCGGGGTGGTCTGCCTCTCCCCACCGCAGGGAAAAGGGTAACACCACCTGGGTCTGGGTGCAATTCCCCCCTCCAGGGGCAAGGGTACCTAGACCCGGTTTGTAGAGTACGCTTGGGGAGTGTGATTGTGTGTACAGCGTCTCTTTATGTCTGTCTCCACGTTGGTTGAGTGTGGAGTGAGTGCATATGAGAGCATGAGGGTGGGAATGGATGTTTGTGTCTGTGTGTGCCTGTATGTCTGTGTCTATATGTCAGGTTGGGTATCAGACGCCACCTCTCTGGGGACACCTCAGGCCCTCCAAGGTTTGGAGGCCTATCTCCACCCACCACCACTTCCCCTGCCGGTGGCGGACTCCCTCAGGTGTCGGTGTGTTGGTGGTTCTTTGTGTCTGGGGGTGGGTGTCCGGGTACACACCGGCTCACTCCTTGGCGGCCGCTTGTCGAGGCCTGGGGCCTGGGGCTCGCTCGGGCCCCTTTGGAGGTGGGGTGCCCCCGGCCTCTCGGCCTGGGGCTCGGTCACTCAGGCACAGCTGGGGGCCGGCGGAGCTCACGGGCGCGTCACTGCAACTCCCCCTGACTTCTGCTCCGCGGCTGCTGGGCGAGCCCTCATCTGGGACTCTCCTCAGCTCTTACTGGGACAGTGGCGCGGCTGCCCCTCTGTTGGTCTTCCATGGTCTCTTGTGTTCTGGGGGCCTCTGGATGTCTGGAGTTTTGATCTCCTCCATACCCGCTTCACACCCTGGAGGACGGGGCTGTGGCCCCCCCACACTCCCTAGCAGATCATTACATGGAGAAACCTTTGGAATGCAAGCATGCTGATCCACACAGGTATGCACACATGGGTATTCACAGACGCGGACTAAAGCTTTCTTGGCTGCTGCCTCAAAGCACACTGTGCGCTGTCTATCTTGCGTGCTGCACAATATCATTTATTATTTAGTAAATACTGATATCTATGACTAGCTAGTTTATTGTGATGGTGCTTTGTTTTCTCTATTATTATGTTGCTCTTTGTTGTTTGCTGTCTCCTCTGTTTGTTTGGTTTTGTTTTTTTTTTTTTTCTCCATACAGGTGACCCAGGAGTTCTTTTTTTTTTTCTCTCTCTTCCCCCCCCTTCTCACCGTCTCTTCTCCCCTTTGGTTTTCTTTCTTTCTCTCCCCCTCTTTCTCTCATTCATTCCCCCTGTCCTATTTATTTAAAAAAAAAAAAAAAAAAAAAAAAAAATGACAAAGGATGAACTGAAGCTCTGCCATCACGTAATGTCGCATACTGCTGTTTCTGATGTCATTTTAAAAAAAAAAAAGAAAAAAAAGAAAAAAAAGAAATGGCTTTGTAGATGTCAATGACTTTGTTTCTCAGCTGTTTCTTTAAAACGAGGCATGATGTGATATTTTTTCGAGATCTTTTCCTTACTTCACTTTGTCAGATTGGTTCTATTTGAGTGATTTCTGTATTCAACAAGTCTGGCAGTAATCAGACTTGGTTTGATGTGGCTAGTGAAATTAAACCCTTTCAAAATAATGTGGATAATCACAGTTAATACATGATTTGCCAAGAGGCGGCAATTACCTCTTTAAACAGGACTAGTTATGTTTGAATATCTTTTTCCCTCATTAAATGAAATCAGCATTTAAATGCCTCATTTTGCATTTTCTCAGGTTATCTTTGTCTAGTATTAAACTTTGTTTTATTATCTGAAACATGCAAGTATGATAAATATGCAGAAAATGTAAATAATTAAATAAATAAAGAAGTGGGGCACACACACTTTTCCACGGCACTGTAAGTAGATGAAAGTTTATCTGGATACTTCTTCAGTGGAAAGGACACAACCTGAGGCATGTCATATTTCCTTTTCAGTTTTATTTGCAATAACTTCCTGTGTTTTGAAATGTTTCTAAATAATGAAATATTCCAATAATTTTTTCCCATATGGTCCCAGATTCTTGGACACCACTGCAGTGGGGTAACTAATTTCACGATGTGCTGCAGTTTACTGATTTTTTACTGATGCACTGTAGCCGACAGACACATGAAATGAAGCTCTGTTATAGAATGAGGAAATCTGTGACTGTGTGATTGTAATGACTGCACTGAATATGTTGTTTTATATCACATCCACTGGGGGTCAGTCTAGATATGCAGCAATGTGTCGCCAAAGGAACAGGAAGATGCTAAATTAGGACTATTTGCTACATGATATGAACAGAAGAATGGTGATAATGGCATTAGCAGCAATTACAATGGAAAGGACCGAAGCAGATTCATAACACAAGACACAATCAGAGCATCGCTGCAAAAATCAAACGGGGGCATGGTGATATTATTTTCTCAGGTATCTTGATTATCAGAAAGCTTAAATTAATACATAAATTGAATTACCTGATGAACCATAGTTTGGCTTCCCTGTCATTAGTGAAGTGTAGCTTCATATAACGTGCTGTAGATGTCAGTGTTGATTTGCATCTCAGGTTTTTTTGACTATGCTGTAACGCTTAATAAACCACCTACAAAGGACGAAACTATGATCCTTTATGAAATCCATTCTAAAGCAGAAATCCAAACACGTATTTAAAAGGCTGAGAGCACCATGTGGTCATGATAACAACTCGTTCCATAACCACCCCCATCAATCTGCATGGCACTATCACGCAAGACATTTCTCCTAATCTTTGTTTGCATTTAATGCTTTAGCACTTGAATTTAACAAACACAGCACAAAATTATTGGAGGAAGAACGGCAAAGATTTATCAGGCACTTTAAAGGACACGGTAAAAAATTGTGTGTGCTCAGAGTGAAGCGGAGACTTTTATTCGACCAAACTTCCCAGCATTTTGTGTTTTCCCTTCTTCTTTGAGACATGAGCAGAAGAGTAATGTTTAGTGTTTGTTGTTAATCTCACCCTGTACAGAACTCCAGAGCCAGGATCCTCAGAGTGTTCAAAGCTGGGGATTCGGACTTTGTGGCCGCAGCCTGTGCAGAGACAGATAGGCCTGCCTGTTTTATATGTAAAGCTGCCAGCCAGAACGCACAGGCCCACAGGGTACTCCATGCAATTCCTTTGTTGCAGCCAAACTGTGGCAGGGTCCCACTGTCTAAGCAGCTTTTTATTCTGGTTGCACGAGAGATTGGAAGACACTGAAGATGGAAGGTGGGTAAAGTTGGGTGTTTGTATGAATCTCTGCTCATGTGCTTTTTACAAGACGTGTTGGGGGCAGACCTGGATGACAGCTTCCCGTTTAAAAAATGGCTGACTGTAGACAATCCAGTCTTCCTCTTTTCATTTTTCTCGGTATATTACTTGTTTGGTGTGTCCACTGTGTTAGAGATAACATAGCTCAGCACCTCCGTGCCAGGATTATTCTGCTCTGTCAATCACTGATTTGGCCCAATGGGGCACTTTGATGTGTGTTAGCACTCGGTGAGTCGACTATTAATTGAACATCACAGTCAAGCCAATCACAGCTTCTGAGTTCCTCATCCGCTATCAGCACAGCCGTGGTGAATGGCCTCATTTTCGCCTCTTGGGCATGTTATCATTGCAAATGAGTTGGTTATCAACAAGACAGCGTAGACTATGAGGCTTAAACAAATAAACAGTCCAAGGGTGGATCAGAGGAGCTCCGCTATGTGCTGCTCCACAGTAGCTAAGTCATTTTATCTGAAGATATGCTTGGCTGTTTTTGTAAGAAGCACATTTGGGTTACAGAATGTGTGGTTTACCGATAGATTTTTCTCTTATTATTAAAGGCTAAAAATAGGCTGCTTTGACAGCTGTGCCAAGTGCACGGGCTGCATTTCAAAATGTGAAGAAACGCTGATAAACTGTGATGTAATGATTGAAACTATATACTGTTGAGTCACTCAGCTTTTTTCTTTTCGTTTTTGTTTGCAGCTGAACCGCATAGTGTTTCTGAAACAATACAGAGAAAGCACGCAGCAAGGAAAAGGTGGTGGGCTATCTTATTGTGCTCATTCTCAGAGTAATTTCCTGTAACACGGGGCATGGCTTTGGTTCTCTCGGCAAACAGTTCGCCTTTGAAGAATAATTTGAAATTATACATTTTAATAAGGTGCAGCAAGGCCGGGCCAATGAGACGCAGGAAAAAGATAAAAAGGAGATTGCATATCTGAAATAAGCTGATGATGGAAGGGATGGGACCAATAAAGGAGAGGGGGTGCGAATAATGGGGCTAAGGAGGGAACTTGTAACAGCAAGGTGTTTTTTCTTTAATTGAAGTGGCGGGGGAATGTGGAATGGGACGCTCCGGGCAAATCAGCTGGGAACATGTTGTGAATGTAATGTAACACTTTGGCAACATTTTTAATATGCTACACAAAACAATGCAAATATCGCAGACAGCTCCTCTGCTGCCTGTTATTTCTCCACATAATGAAGTTGCCTCTCCCATCAAGTCTTCTCTTTGAAGCAATCAGACAGCTGCTTGAGTCATTTCACACTGTTTGTTTGAAGACGGGAAAGTAAATTGACAAGTTTACACAGTAATACAGAAGTCAGACTGTCCACACGATTTGCGTGTTGGATTTATTTTATTTTTCTTCAGTTTTTATTATTGCCATGGCCACCAGCATCATTCCTCTGTCGCTGCTTTCTGTCTCGCTCTTATATCTGACTCGTCTCTTATTTATGCCTTCTTTTTCAGTCTTCTATTTTTAGGCAGCATGTCTTTAATTATGCATGTTTTCATAGTGCTTTTTAGTATTAGTGTTATTTAAGATGATATGCATATCTCTCTGACACACGGCCTGGTCCCTACTTTCTTTGTGTTTACGAGGCTTACGTTGAATCTGGAAACCAGTGTGAGAACTGTGCAAACTATGAAGTGTTTGATGAAGTGTTTGATGAGATCAGGAGATAAAGCCACAGAAGGTAAAGGTGTTGGACTGGATGGATGGTCAAGCATGCATACCTGCATGCATGCATGCATGAACACGTGCCTGTGCTTCTTGTTTTCGCTGTGCAGCGCTGTTCTAAATATTTGTAATAACCTTCTGATTTTACTCTTTGTTTTCAAACAATGATTCATCAAAGTTATTAAAAGTATTCAGCTTCCATTGCTCTGTCATTACACTTTTAATGATATGAAAAATAGAGGGATATAGTGAGATGTTGATGGACATTAAACGTTCATGTCAAGATTTGTGCAAAATTATGGGGTTATTACTGTGCACTGGTCGGCAGCTGAGAAGTCAGCATGACTCCTGCATTTCCTCACAAACCTAAGGTGTGGAAAGTGATTTGTCACTCACAGATTTCTAACAAGACAGACTCTTAAATACCAAATTATATGACCTGCCAAATCTTTCTCCTTTCCTACACACTCCTGCTGCGCTCTCAATGCCTTCAATTTCAGACCTTTTGCACCTTCTTTGTTCAGGTTGAGCTCAGGACTCAAGCCAGTCAAGTTCTTCCACACCAAACTCACTCATCCATGTCTTCAGGGACCTTGCTTTGTGCACTGGTGTGCAGTCATGTTGGAATAGGAAGTTGCATGAAATTTCCCAAAATGTCTCGGTATGCCATTCACTGGAACTAACTCTTGAGAAACAATGCCTCACCATAATCCCCCCTGCACCAAACTTTACACTCGGCACAATGAGATAGACAAGAGGCAGGGATAGCTCAGTAGGTAGAGTGGTGGCCCCATGATCGGAAGGTCGGGGGTTCGACTCCACTGAACTCCACTGAGCAAGGTACCGTCCCTACACACTGCTCCCCGGGCGCTGCATTGGTGGCTGCCCACTGCTTCACTGGGTGAATGGGTTAAATGCAGAGGAACTATTTCCCTATGGGGACTAACACATACACATTACAGTTTTTTTTAATTGGTTTGGTACTATTTTCACAACTAAAGTGTGCATTTTCAAATCTCTCAGTACAAAACTCACATTTGATCACATTTGTAACACCACTAGTCATTCTTTCAAATCTGATGTCATGAGTTCATTGTATTTGCACATATTTTCATTCCAGTTAATCATTGTTGCAGAACACATGATCATTGTGATATATTCTGAGAACATTTGCTTTACTCACCCAAACAAAACAGTAAGATCTTTTTTCAACGTAGTACTTTTACCAATCATTTCATGCAGGAGCAAATAATACAAGGTAAGCGTCTCAAATTGTCCTTGGTGATGAATGAGTGTAACTGAACTGTAAAACTTTACACAGCAAATATTACACTCATGTTCAGGCATAACCAAAAATTTTATATATATATATATATATATATATATATATATATATATATATATATATATATATATATATGTATATATATATATATATATATATATGTATATATATATATATATATATATATATATATATACACACACACACACATGAAAAAGGGAGAAAAAACAGCAAGTCATTTACATAAGCACAATATATTTTGTATTTTATTTTCATCACTTTTACACAATTAATCAAGCCGGTCATTAACATTGGGCCATAAATTTTCATCAACATCACAGTGGATGTCTTCGTTGTTCAGGCACCGTGGGAAAAATCTCCTGGCATGACGAATCCAGGCTTGACATTGCTCAGCAGTTATATCACCACAAGCTTCACACATGACTTGAAGAAGGGAGACATGCTCATGGGGATGGCGATCATACACCTTCCACCTCCATGTAGAGAAGAATTCCTCAATTGGGTTGAGGAAAGGGGAATATGGTGGAAGATAGAGTGTCATGAAGCGAGGATGTGTTTGAAACCATTCCTGAACCAGCTGTGCATGGTGGAAGCTGACATTGTCCCACACAACAACATAGACAATGTCTTCTCCCTGACAGGCCTGCTCCAGTTCATTTAAAAAAAACTATCAGGTGTTCAGTGTTGTATGACCCTAGAACTGGTCTACAGCCTACCACACCATCTTCAGATATAGCTGCACCCATTGAGATGTTTCCTCCACGTTGTCCAAGGACTTGGATGGTAGCCCTTTGTCCAATAAGGTTACGTCCTCTGCGTCTAGTTTTTGCCAGATTGAAACCGGCCTCATCAACAAAAATATACTTGTGATGATTCATATACTGTCAATATTGAAGTATTACAAATTACATTAGTGTAAACTGACAATTACATGTTGTTCATCTATACAATAGAGTACTATATTTTAGAAGTGAAGTTGCTATAGCAGACATACCGGTTTTCTTGGCGAAAAGTTCTGATGATAGAGCTGACAGTTGACCTTTGTAAATTAGGCTGTACCAACCTGGCAGCCTCAGCCATGGTAAGGCCTCTGTTAACCACATGGTCAACAATGATGGCCCGGACTTCATTAGAGATGATGGTGCGTTGTCTTCTGCCTACATTTCTCTGAAGACCACCTCTCTGTCGAGGAGCACCACCACCTCTTTCTCCTTGTCTGTGTCCACCTCTCTGTCGAGGAGCAGCACCACCACCTCTTCGATGAAGGTTTCCTCTCCCTACGAGTCTATCCTGCTCCATATTTGAACAGTGCAAAGTCTCAAACACAGTTCTACTTATATGGTAACTAATTGTGATCATCAGGGGGAAACAATTAGCAAGTATAGTGTTTCTAGATTGAAAGCTCTTGCAGCAATGTGTAACTTACAAATGACCAGACAACAATCAGTCAAGTTGAAAATCCATGGACATAATGGATGATTCATTGATTGAACATTAAGATCAATTGAATTAAATGATAGAAAAATGTATTAAACTGAATAATAAGAGATGCAAATCAAAAATTTGATAGTGATAACATTATGAAAGGCAGTAACTGTGAACAAAACATTTATTTAGATGAAACACTTATTTTGTGTAGTAAAAAGGATATTTTGTCATAATGTGTATTGTACTGACACAATTGAAAATATGCTGAAATGTTTGAAAAACGTGCACTTTTGATGATCTGTTGTGATATAAGTACTAAGAGTTTTGAAAATGTACCAATTGCTTGTGAAAACTGCGCCAAACCAATAAAAAAAAAACTGTAAGTATGTTCCCCTGGCAAACCTAGACTTGTCTACATAGCAGGATGATTCATGACTCCAGAGTAAAAGTCTCCACTGCCCTAGAGTCCAGTGGTGGCTTGCTGCATCCGACTCTTTGCATTGTGTTTGATGATGTGAGGCTTGGCTGGAGCTGCTCAACAATGGAAACCCATTCTATGAAGTTCTTGATGCACTTTCCTTCAGGTAATCTGAATTTGGAGGTGTGTAACCATTAGTTCTGTATGAAGTTGGCGACATCTCTCCACTGTGAGCCTCAGCATCTTCTGTGATTCTCTACCACTTTGTGGCTGAGTTGCTGTCATCCCCAGTCACATTTTGTTCTAGTAGCACTAACAGGTGACTAAGAATATTTACTAAGGAGGAACTTTCTCACTTGGACTTCCTACAGTGGTACCACACTGGAACTGACACAGTTGTTGTAGAAGCAGTCTGCATGCCTAGGTGCTTGATTTTATACACCTGTGGCCATGGAAGTGATTGGAACACCTGAATTCAGTGATTTGGGTCGGGGGATGCTTTTGACAGTATAGTGCATCTTCACTTTCTTAGCATGGTCTATAAACAAAGGCACATGGACTCCCCTCCATTGCCAAAATATATCAACAAATTTCTGAATCATATAGAAGGCTTACAGGTCTTTCAGATTCTCCAGCACATCATTTTTATGTGACTACATACAATATGGCAGTTCTGTTGTCTATTATAAGTATCACAATATTCCATCAACTCATTTCTTTCTCAAAAATAGCTCGATGTTCTAACTGTTATCTCTGGCCAGAGGAAATGACTGGTGTATAAAGGCCTTTAAACACAATTATCCTCACTAATATGCGTCCCGTTATGTGATTTTCTTTTTTCAACGACAAGTTCATCTTCGGTATGATTTAAGAAAGCAGTTACTTCACCCTATTATCTTCCTCTGGCTTTTCACAAGATGTCTTCGACCCTTTCGCTGAGTCTTTCGCTGAACAAGCTGTTTCTTTCTTTCAAGATTGACTGCTTGTCGGAAGAAAATGAAACAATGGCGACTGCTGCGTGTTTTCCTGCTGCACTTGAGCTTGTAGCAGAAAATGTTCAGTTAGGTCTTACAAAGTGCAAACATTAAACAAAAAACACATAATATTAATGAAGCGCCTGAATTATTAAGAATAACTGAACGGGAGTTTATTATTTGCTTCTTGAGGTTTTGGGGATGAAGGCAGCTGCTCGCTGTATCCGGTTTATGCCTCAGGCCTCCTATGCAGATATTCTCAGCTGAAAAATCCCAGCCATAATACTCTCCACTTATCCAAGGAGGAATTCCTGAACTTTTAACACAGAGGATCTACTTTAGCTCTACAAGCTAAAATGTATATCATTTTGCACCTTTAACCCCCTGTAACAAACTTATTTAAAGTGCAAATTTTAGCTTTCATATAATAAATATTGATTCTGGATTCTGACAGAATATTACCCCAATAAGTAAAACCTTTTATCACATTTTCTGAATGTTTCACAATTACATAGAAACAGCCACAGTAATTTTCTAAAGAGCAGATGCTAGTTTAGAAAATCAGGCTACCTTTCAGCAGCACTGCAGGAAAGCTTTAAGAGTCCATGCAATCACTGAACTTTTTATGTTTATAGAAGCTACTATGATCCATCTAAAAACCTTCATCACATTTTTTCCAGCATTGCAGGAAAGACCAGTGATCATTCATGCTTCCTTCTCCGGTGGTACACAGGTGACATGCCAGGCACACGCCAAGGCTTCCACCATTTCTTGTTGTACATCCTTTGCAAGCTTGGTGCAATTTGTCCTCAGGCTCATGAATCTGGAGTGCAATGGGTATTTTGATCTATGACAGTGCATATTCCAGGGGCAGCAGTCTCATCAAATAAAGTTGAATATTTCTGTGCCAGTGCTCATGGGGGAACCCTCTTTTGGCATCTCATTATTAACTGCATTTAATCAAAGCATTCACAGAGCAAGGTGAACTCTGAGCCTGACAAAGAATTATTTAGACTGTTCTATGACATTCCCAGTGGGACTACACCTGTCACTGTCTGTACTCATAAACTCACTGATGGTCAGTCTAATCTCTGCAAGCATCTGCATATGAATATGTATCATCTGGACTGAAAATGTTATGATTTACAATTGTAGTCCAAGTTCGTTACTCACATTAGGGAAGGCTCCGGCCACACTGTCTACATAAAGTATGTGAAAAGTTATGTCACTATGGCGAATATATTGGGAACAAGTTGGTTTGATAAGCTTTGTTCGACGAGCAATTTTCCAGATATTCACGTATTGTTTCATCAAGCTGCTATTCATTGCTTTCAAATGCATATCTTTAACTCTGGTGCTAAAATACCACCTAAATGTTGTTTGAGGCGGGTGGGGGAGGTGGTGATGAGGGAGAGATTCAAATAAAATCCTGAGGATGTTGGGAGCATGATAAAAAGCGAATGTGGATGTGGTCCAGCTGAAGCTCACTGAAATATCATCACATCCACGTCAGTCTGCCCGGTGCTGCCACCCTTGCCTCTGATCTGTATTCTGCAGTTGTACATAGAAGTGACCTTGGTGACAATGAGCTGCCAGAGGCAAGAATAACAGGTAACCCCGAGGTCAACCTAGGGACAAAAGAAAGGAAAACAGCTTTAAAGCTTTCATCCTTAAATTAGTTTTAGTCTCATTTATGTTTATATAATATTATGTGAATTGTTTATTACTTTTCTATCTATCACTAACATCAGTATAATATTAACTAGATGAGTCTTTCGAACACTGGATCTACAACCATGAATCTGAGAGGTAGATTATTATGTCAATGGGAGTTTCCAGCTAGTATTTAAACACAATAATAGAGTGATGTCAGCTGAGGACTGCAGAGGCAACACAAACCATGCTTTTACGCGCTAAATCGTCCATATGTCCAACATAACAAAATATAGCAAAAATAGGACTGGAGATGTGACAGTGTTATTTTTTTCTTTGCTGTAATGTCAGGCACAGATCTGCTAGCAGCACGGTACACTCTGCTCTGTAAAATCAGGTGTGATTACAGCCCCGAGAACAGAGGAAGTTGGAGCACTGAGGCAAAACGAGGGATTTCATGGCTGGAAGAGAAGACTTAGTCATTAGACTTGTGTTTTCTTCTCTCTGATGTAACCCATTATCCCTTTACTGTCTAGAAATATGTTATTACATTTATTTTTTTTATGTTCGCTAATAATTTCAGTTTTTTCTCACTACATTAGCTTCATCCCCTGGCAACTGCATGCTCTTTATTGCTTTCAAGGTTGACTGTACTGTGTGAACGAATCCCTTGTTAATCCAGATTTTAGCGCCCTGCCTCGCTGCCCCAACCATGCAGAAAAAATGCATGGGTTTGCCTCTAGCTGATATGCATGGAATTATATGGAAGCATGTTTTTCTCCTAGCTAGTAACTAGAACATTTTTTTTTATTTCATAAATATTATCAGTCACTTCTGTCCTAACAAGCTGTGTCTTTCGTGTCATGGCTAGAAGCTGTTGCATCTCTGGGTTTGGATTTAAGGGGACCTGGTCATTTATGGCATCCATGAAATGTGAAATGGGGGTGACTTTGCGCAAAATCTATTGTACTCAACAGTGTAAGTGATTACAAAGCATTAAATAAGTTGTGGAAACAAGAAAATAACAACTACTCAGAGAGAAAGAAAATATAACCCTACACCTTTGCTGTGTTTCATTTGTTTTCTACTTGGCCATTCCTTCCACCTACTGCATCTCCTGTTATTCAGATCACAGTGCTTTTAAGTGAAATGGTCGTACTTAGTCGCTCAGTGATATTAAAACACACAATAACACACTCAAGAACTCTCTGGGAGACATTAGCTTTGTGGATAAAAACTTCCATTCACAGAGAAAAATCACTCCAACTTCCACAGCTGATATTTTCTTCATATTGTTCGGGTTTCTTGTGTTTCAGATGCTCTGTGTGATGGGTAATCTATTTACCTCGTGAAAAATGATGGTTGGATTTCTTCTCAGTCTTTTCTTTGTGCTGTAGGGCTGCCTCAATATTAATAGAAATGGGAGCAAAGTGATGAGAAACAGGAGTTAAACTCTAGTGTTTCTCTTTATTTGACTAAAAACGCAGAATACTGGAGCAGTTGTGTTTTTGCACTGTCAGGCTTTGCAGTTACTTTGCAGCTGAAATAATGTGATAAACAAAACTGCACGTCCTGTAAAATAAGAACAGTATGTTAAAAGTAAAATACGGCACACTATAATCTAACTAATATATAACTAGAAAAAGAAACAAGGCAAAATATCCTCACATTTAGTTTCTATTATAGATTGAACACCAAAAGCAGTGAATTCTGCATTTCTAATAACCTGATGTGCTTTTTGTCAGGCTCTCCGTACATTGTAAATGTACATTCCCAGTTTCTAATGTAGGTTTTCTGTTACTGTGTTGTAATAAATTGGTCTGTTTCTTCATTAAGACTGTTCATGAGAACATTTAAATACCATTAGCATTATTCACACAATGTACACAAATGTGCAGCCTAATGTGTGAAACGTACAGGGTTTTTTTCTCATGAAGGAACCTGATACCTAAAGGCGGTCATTGTCCGTTTACCTAGCCTGTTCCTCCATGGTTATCACTCCCTCGGAGTTCCTGTCTCATGGAATCTCCTTCATGCTCTTCAGTTTCCTGTTCAGGAACAGCAAACCTTCTGGTAATGATGATACGTATTAATGTGCCATCCTAGAGGAGTTAGACTACCTGTGCAACCTCTGTAGGGTTTCACGCTAATAGTAGTGACAATGATCCCAATCAAGTGCAACACTAGTGAAAAAAGCAGTCAAAACAGATGAGGAGGGAAAATGCTTCCACCTGTAAAACCATTCCTGTTTTGGGGATTGTTTCATTGCTGCCCCTCGAGTGCACCTGTTGTTCATGTCATTAACACCCAAACGCAGCTGGAACTGATTAACAACCTCCCCTGCTACTTAACTGACCAGATCAATATCCCGGTGGTTTAACTGACTTAATGTTGTAATCTGATTAAAAACATGTTCCTTTATTTATTTGAGCAGTAGTCATCTTAATTAAAGTCTCTTAACACCAGTCCATCCTTGTTGTGGAAGCACAAAGAGTTCCAATCAATGTTCAGGTTAATGTGTTGCAAGAAAATAAGTTACAAAGTGATGTGTTAAGTAACACATTGTTTGCATTAAACTAGATGTAAACTGCAGGCCAGAAACTGTTGATTCCATGCAAGCATCTGCACAGACCACATGCTGATACAAAGCTACGAACTTTTATATTATCAACTGGTAATTATGTAGCATGGCATCACAGGTCATCTTGTGGAGTAATGCAAAAGTAATGTAATGAATTGCGTAACGACTTACTCTCTCCAGAAAGTAATTAAGTAGGATAATGCATTGCTTTTTTGGAGTAGACATCAAAGTCCCGACTCCTGCGGGAAAAGTAATAAACATAACTGTTAAGTAAAAGTCATATAATGAAATCTTTCCCCATTTATGCCATTTTAACGCTTCATGTCTGTCAGTAGAACGAGCTATTAGAGTTTTTGCTTCACTAATTTACTTTTTATGTAGATTTGTCATCCTCGTGGCCAGAATCGACACAACAAGTCCCAAAGCTGACTGAATGTGACTTCCCTCTGTAACAATTATGGGTGTTTTGTATGCTTGACCCAAGCCTGCTGTTCACACTGGTGTTCGACCCATATATGTCAAAGGTGACTGTCACGGTTGACGCTGGCCAACCATGTGGATGTGAGGAAGGAGGACCCAGGCGCAGAGCTCTGAATGCAAGCAGTGCGTTTATTTACAGCGAATGGAAAATAACAATAAATCCTCAGTGCGTTCCTGACTCCTGTGACATATCCTCTTCCCAGTGTTAGTGTTCTTTGTCCCCACTAATCAGTGTCTGAGCACCCTGTGCTCGCTGCCCTCTCGTCTCCACACTTCTCCTGGGGAGACAACAAAGAGGCAGCCGTCAGACACGCCACAATGCAGCAGAGTAAACTTACTAATTAGTCAAGAGACTAACGTGAAGCCACGCAACGAGTCAGAGAGAGCTCCACCACACTCTTAAGTAGCTCCTCCCACGAGGCTTGATCAGCTGCAGGTGTGTGTGCCAACCACCTGGCAGGGCCACACCCACCAGGCCTGAAGGTGCCTGTAAACAGGTGCTCCCAGATACACCTGCATCCACCCACCTACACACACACACACACACACACACACACACACATACCTGCACGCTGGGAGAATGAGGGATAGCAACACCAAAAACACATATAATATAATACAAGTCCATAACTGCTCAGGGACCCTGGGTCGCTGAGCAGTGACTCTTTTGTAGGCATGCAATCTTCTAAGCAACCCCTCTGCAGGGGTAGAAATAGGCTATTCAGTCAGTGTTGATCCCCCTCCTGTGGTTTGCCAGAATCCTTCCTTCTACGTGAAATGCGATCCATCACAGAGGGTCCGTTGCCTGGGGGTTCTCATCCTCTTTCACAACCCATATGCCCACACACTGCCAGAGCAGACTTATCTGGTCCTTCCCTTTTTCTACCAAGGGGCCGGACACCCCGATTTCCTGCTGTCTTTTTTTTAAACATACACACTTTCTTTTTTTGTTCTCCCACTTTCATCAGCACTTTAGCAGTAATTCCTGCTTCAGTGAACTGGGCATACAGCGCATGACTTGATCTGACATGAAAGCTAAAGGCTATAGCTATTATAGCCCTGTGAATGAAGAAGACGGAGAACGACAGGGGCAAGTCCCAAGTATGGCGCAATTCAACAACAACAACAACGGCATCCTCTGTAGCCTTTCCTCAGACTGTGTGTGTGTGTGCGTTTCCGAGCGCGCACCAGAGTGCGGGAGAGAGAGAGAAAGTGAGAGAGAAGACCAGTCGCTTCATTCAATTGGAGTGGGCGTGCTCTTGTGCGCTGCATCGTTTGATGATCTCCCCGCTTCCCCCCCAGAACCTCCACTCTGTGCTCTCCGTGGCTGAGGTCGGCCAATCTAAGCGACCGAGAGGACTTTCCGTGCCGGTGAACACGAGCTCCACTTTCCGTCGCTCGGCATAGCGGGGTGCACCTCACCAGTCAGCGGGGCCACACCGCAGCACTTTGGATAACTCGCATAGCTGAAGATTCTGCCGTTTGCCAAAGCGCATCGCCGCGTCCCACGCCAGCCGAACAGCTGGACATGTTACCATGAATAATTTAGTCAGTCAGCACAGGTGACTTTTAAGCTCCCCATTTTATTTTTATTTTAAAATTTGGATTCTCTGGAGGGAAAAATCTCTACGGTGGCAGCATAAGCTCAAAACTCGCTCTGAGCGCGTAGGGGCGTTATTTTTGCCCAAGATGCAGGTGGATCGGAGCGGTGTGCTTTTCAGTGCTGGGTCTACGTGGCTCCTCTTACTTTTCTCAACTCTAAGCATCAGGGTCACGGGGGTGGGAGGAACCCACCAAAGCATCCCTCCGTCTGTGTAAGTAGATGTCCTTTTACGCGAAAGTGCTGTTTCAAAGTGGTTTCAAAGCAAGACTTTATACAAAGACAAAGAAAAAACCCGGCAGTGTGTCCTCATCGCTTCAGTCTTTTATTTTATTTGAATGCACTATGTATATATATATATATATATATATATATATATATATATATATATATATATATATATATATGTGTATATATATATATATATATATATATATATATATATATATATATGTGTATATATGTATATATATATATATATATATATGTATATATATATATATATATATATGTATATATAACAAACAACTTTATCTTCACTTTAATCTATTTATTTATTAACTTGTTTTTTCCCCATTTCTGGTTTGGCCTGTGCACTGTGCCTATTTTTTAATATCCGCAGGGTGAAGCTCTGGGCATCAGCGTTTGGTGGGGAGATGAAGTCCATCTCAGCAAAGTATTCTGGGTCGCAGCTGCTGCAGAAGGTGAGCTGGTTTATTAACAGAACTCAACTCTTCAGGCGTCAAAACAGAAGTACACCCTTGAAGCTTTAAACAATATTCAAATTTCCAGATGGTTTATCTTAGGTAGGTTTTTTCTTTTCTGTGAACACTAAAAGAAAGACAAGGTTGTTAAAAGAGAGTCTTTTAACAACTGTAAATATGTTTTTTATTATTTAAAAAAAAGATTTGCATTCTTGGGGAAGTACCGAGGAGTGAATATACCCAGTACACAAACTTCACTTTGTCCAAAACTGCATTGATGTGATTCTGCAGCAGACTGTTTATTTAAAAGCTTAAAATACCTTCTTTTTGAATTGTTGGGTAGATGTGAAACATAACGCTTGTGAGAGAAACTGAGTGGTGTTGGGTAATTTTCGAGTTGAGAGAAATGTCACTTTTCTGCTCTTAAACGGCAGGATGTGTGCTTTTTAGCCACTTGAGAATCAGTAATGCACTTTGACTGTGTAAGCATGGATTTAAAAGCATATTCGGAACACATGCCATTTAAATAGGTGTCATTTCTCAAGCACTGCGTTCATGCACACACACACACACACACACACACACACACACACACACACACACACACACACACACACACACACACACACACACAAGTTTACTGTCAGAAAAAAAGCATTAAGCTATATTTCTCACACATGTAACACCCCCTTACCTCTTTTTATGCCTCTCTGCAATCTCTTTTCGGCGCTCTTCCACTCTGCTTTGTGGCATTAATGCAAGATTCGAGTTATGATGGAATGCAAATTTCCCTAATGGAGGACCACTTTATGAAGCTTGAGTTAAAACTGGCTAATGGATAATTAGTGGATAAAAGGCCAAGTTGAAACTAACCTCTCAGTGGGCAGTCAGACAAAATGCTACACATGTGGCCACAATCTCAGGACTCTGCTGGGTGCAAAGGACCACCCTGCTGTAAGGTGTCACACAGGCCAGGGTGGAGGTCTGACGTGGAGCAAAGAAAACGGGAGCCGCGTGTGTCATGTACAGTTCCACGCCCAACGTACGTGGCCACACACTTCATATTCATGTGCGCAGTCACATCGTTATACGTGGGCCTACAGCATGGATTTCATCAGCAGCTGATAAATCAAATCAAAATCAAATCACTTTTTATTGTCACATCACATGTGCAGGCACACTGGCACAGCACATGCGAGTGAAATTCTTGTGTGCGAGCCCCACAAGCAACAGAGATGTGCAAACACAACAACACAAACGAGCAAAATACAAGAATGGCCAACCTGAAACTAATAAATATATGTACAATATATAATAGTGTATGCATTTCTGGATGTGTATACTAAATATTTTCCTACGTGTGTGTGTGTGTGTGTGTGTGTGTGTGTGTGTGTGTATACACATTTTTACAAATTAAATAGTAAAAAAATAAAATAATAATAATAATAATAATAAAATATATAAAATATACAGAGTTGAATATGTGCAAAACAAGTGGCACTTATATACAGTATGGAGTGCATAATGTTAAAGTTCCAGTAGTGAAGCTGAGGTGTCTATAAGGCAGCTGACTGGTGTTATCTTTTTGACAGGATAAAAACTGTTCCCCCTTTTCATCTTTTTTTTTTCTGCCTCCAAAAAGAAGATAACCCTCCTACAGAGTAATGACCTCTTTATGAAATGCAAATTAAGGCCTCTGGGTTAATTGAGCAAAGAACAGACTTGGCGACCACTTTGTCAGGAAAGTGCATTTTCCACACTAAACTGTTATGATGCAATTGTGTCCACATGCACAGTCCCACAGGATGTGCAGGATGTGTAAATGCACACATACATACACACCTGTAAGTTTTGCTAACAAGTCACATCATCCCATCTATTATGCCATGTTGTGTGTCCAGTCTAGTCCAATAGCCTTTGTCCAGGAATGCTGAGAAGGGAGCACATGTACCTTGAGGGCACATATGCTTTTAAATAAGCAGAAAGAATGAAGCATGTACACTGTTGTACACTGAGACGAGGATGGTAGTGAAGAGAAAAGACTAAAACGTGCGTGTGTTTTTCCCCCAGGCAGAGGACAGATGGACTCAGCCTCTCTTCAGTTATCTTTCTGACCCTAGCGTAACTAAACTCCCTTGGAAATGACGATACTTCTGTATGAGTCGCACACATGCCGCTTTTTCGGTTCAGCACCATCTTCGCCATCAAACCAGCACGAAGAAAGAAATAGTTTCTAGTGGACAAATTGCAAATTTTAAAGTTTCCTAATTACTTTGTTGCACAGAATATAATCTAAACAGTACGCTAATCTTAATTACCCTGGCACAGAAGTACCATGAAGAGGAAATAGTGCTCAGCGGCATTTACACTTTGTTTTTTAACAGTTTTGTGTTGCACCTATTGTGCTTCATGCTGCTTCTTTGTGTGTCAAATTAAAATGCCGCTAATTGAATTCGATACTTCCTTTGTGTTGACTCTGCTTTAATTTGATGCTTGATTTGACTTCCTATTTAATCTTCCTTAATAAGAGATATTCTACAGAAGTGCACAAGTGTTGTTAATCATAATTAATAGTACAAAGCCTAGAAACAGTTAACTTAATTCCTGCTTAATTAACTGAGTAACAGCCCTAATTCAAATACGCTAGTATACTAAATTAATATTGCCAGAAATAATTCACATAGATCTTTTCAGTAATTTCAGTGAGAATAAAAGCAGAATAATTTTTAAATATGTTTATGACTTGGGTGACTTTTTAGTATGATTCTCAAAAGGATTTGAGCTTCATCAATTCAAATCCATTTGAGAAATTTCAACTTTAGTGCAAAGACACTGATTTGTTGGGAATAAAATCAGTTGGGAGCAGATTTTTTCTTTTGTCCTTCTTCTGCGGTTCTGATCTGTCATCCCTTCCCACGCCATCGCTCCCTTCCTATATCCATCGGAAACAGCTCTTGTTTCAAGGTTATACCAGTCAGGACACGTGTGTGTGTGTGTGTGTGTGTGTGCTTGTGTGAAGAAGAAAAAAAGCTATGATCAATAATGCCTTCGGTCTGTTACAAATCCAGTATTAGCGACTCATCTTCTCATATGCATACTAGCGGTGCATGTTCAGCGCAGTGTAGCTGTATTCGCACACACAGATATAAAGGAAAGGAGATTTCTGTTGGAGACACATTAACCATCTCCCACTGATAGTTAGAATTAGCTCTGTGTGTTTTACCCTCTTCACTGCTATTTTGTTGAGATCTTTAATTTCATGTATCATTGAGCAACCTGTCTATAAGAGCCAGGCTGGCTGCGATGGCTGCGTCTGTGTGCGTGTTGTTGGCTGGCTGGACCAGTTTTCAGCTCGCTGATGTTATGGCTTTCTGGAATCAGAGAAGTGGGACATTATGCGAGGCTGAAATAACTTCAAGCCTTTTGGTAATGGAAGATACAAGAAAAATGATCAGGCAGCAGGATTGCACGTCTGCGATCCTATTTTTAAAAGCATAAGCTGAATCTGAGAGCGAGGAGTAGGCAACAGGGTACGTGCTTGCACCGTGTGCGTTAAGTTAGCATACCTAAAGTACGTTAAGCGTGCTCAGTCACACATGCACACACCATCTCTCACACAGAGGCACATACGCAGAGAAAAAGAGCAGAGGGTGACGTGAAGGTGTAATGATGTGTGACAAGGCTACGCTGGAACCGATTTGCTTGGGTGGGGAAGAAGAGTGTGCGTGTCTGTGTGTGGGTGCACATATAGTTTTTTTATGCAACGATGCCACATCATTTACTCTTACAGAAGGGCTTAATGGTTTAAGGCACTGGCATGTCAGTTGACAAGAATCCTCAAGAATGAGTTGAATAAGACCGAGCTAAGTGGCTCCTCAAAAAGAAAATAGTTGTTAAGTTCTCCAGTCAAACGTGCTCCACGTGTGTGTCTCTGAAATCGAGAGAAAAGGTTAAGGAGGATAAAAAAACAGCAAAAAATTTGTTTTGCTGGGATTATTTCAATTATCTTAACAGAATTCATTTAATTGATGGATGGACTAATCTTCAAGGAAGATGAAATATGTGTTTATATGATATAGTGACAGTGTTCATCTTGTAGTTTCCATCCCAGCAGCGCACACCGTGCAAAGCTTTTCTTAAATCTCCTTATTTTGGTGAAGTATTGTCAATAAGAACGTTTGGAAATTAAAACTTTCCAGTTTGATATTTACAAAACAAATACGACATGTGATTAAATGCTATCATACATCGGTCAATTCTGCTTTGTATACACTTGTATTACAAGCCAGTACTAAGCGGTTTATTTGACATAAGCTTTCAGAAATCTAACGAACACATTAATAAAAACACAAATGATCATTTATGTCATTCGGTGCCATATCAGGATCTTCTGAAGGATGTTTTACAACTTGTAGAAAAAATTCTGGTTTTATTTCAAATTAAGATTTTAGTCACACTAACCAGTTTTAACAGCACGACTAATTGCCTGCTTTTGAAATGGAAATGATTCGATATATATGTATATTTAAATATATATTTTTAAACCCTCATTTCAAATTAATTACTTATTTGGAGTTCAGCATGACTGACTATAACTTATATAATTTAAATTTCATTTAGCATTTTTTATTTATTCTACAAATGTTGTGTAATTTTCATTTTAAATAAAAGAAGAAGAACCTTTTTTCATACATAAATGAACGTTTCTATGTTTACAAAGCAAACGGTCTCTTTGTTAGCAGCGGGTCTGTTGCTAAAGTGGGAATGAAATTCTTAATACACCCAACGGGTCTTCCAATAGCCATAGTTCTCTTTTTGGAATTTTATGGAGAGATTTTAAATTCTGCAAATGCACCCAAATTACACATTGGATAATAACAAGTATCTATAACTGTGACTACGTTATATATTAAGCTGCAGAAATTAAGGGCCATGGTAATTATCCTTCAGAATTACATTTGTAGATAAAGCTTTAAAACAGCATTTAGATATGTGAATATTATCAGCTTGTTTTATAAACTTTGAAAAATGTCCTGAGGTGTGTGGCCTGACTAAAGCTTTTCTAAAATTGTGGCTCATGTAAGTTTTCACTTGACTATCAAAAAACAGAAGAAAAAATACTTATTTTGAAGAGCACTTTTATTTTTGTCTCTTTTTGCCCTTTATTTGACTTTCTATTTCTATGTGCATGCGTGTGTGTGCGTGTGTTTATGGTTGAAGTATGCATGATGGTGCCAGTCTGCTGCCAAGGGTGGGTGATGACTGAGGCGTTCCAGTGTAACACGGTGTCAGTGAGGGGGAGACGGCTGCAGATTAGATTTAGCTTTGGGAAAATTGAATAGCTGTCAGGTTTGGTTCAGCATGGCTGGCAATGAGGTGAGAGAAGGGAGTGTGTAAGGGTGTGTACTGATGACTGTCCCGCTTTCCCTTACCTCCCCCAACCCTCCCATCTCTTTCCTCGCTTCCCTCTCCCACCCTCACTTGTTCTCATTGACCAAAGTGTGATCTTGCTAAATTTGACTCCTTCGCTGCTCCTAGATGGCAAGAGGTGAGAAAGTGATGTGTGTGTGTGTGTGTGTGGGTGGACAGGTCTGAATACCCCTGTGAGGACCAGTTTGAGTTTCAGATCAGGGGAAGGCATCTTAGAAGAAGCGAGGACCTTTTCCCTCAGTTTTCCCTTTTTCACACCCTGCAAACAGCTTTTTGAAGGATAAGGCTTGGTGTTATGGTTAAGACTAGAATTGGCTCAGGGCATAGACAGTATAAGAAATGGATGTAGCTGCAGTGACATCATCCACTGGTTTATCCTGTTATGAAGCCACAGTCTTGTTGTCCCATAGCTTTTCCCTATGCCTGGCAAATCCTTATTCAATCCATAATAATTTGTTCAATATATTCACTATACATCCTCCTTCATCTCACCTATGTCCAAATCATCTCCACCTTGCTTCTCTAATTTTGTCTCCAAACTACTCATCCTGAGCTAAAATAAACTGCCCGTTGGCACAGGAAAAAGTATGTATAGGTAAAGCTAGAAGGAACAACACAATCTAACAAGCGATATCTTCTGATGAGGAATAAAGGGAATAGTGCCATAGCTACTAACTTTCTATGTTAAAACAGCAACACACAGTCATTAGTGTGAGATGCTGAAAGTGAAGCCAACGTCGCACTGCCAAGAACTGCTGTTCCTTGAATGGCCACTTGAGATTGGCGCCAAATTGAGGCACTCCGTGTCTGTAGCGCTGGTGACTTGTTTAATTATTTTAATCCAGTTCTGTGACACAGTATATAGATTCCTGCACTGACACCATGCCCTAGGAACCTGTGCTATAGTTTTAGTGAGTGGAATTTCAGTATTTTATTTGTGACCCTATCAGATAATTAGAAGATAACTGCGTCTGTGCAATGCATTCATCACACTACAGATGCACCTTTGTTGCCAAACTAGTATTAACTTGAACTATATGCTCGACCCTCCCACCTGAATATGGCAACTAGCTTAAAAAATGCTTTATAAGAAATCATGCTCACTTGGTCCATTTTTCTATGCAAATAAGGGTCTGGATTCATAAATCTGTTAGAATTACTTGTGAATATTAATACAGACAGTCCCTCTTAAATGAATTTTATTTCCCTGCAGTCTGGCCACAGCCTCAGCTGATTGTTAAGGTTAGGTTAAAGGACTAGCCTCTGTGAATGTCCTCACAAAGATAGATATGTAAAGGTGTGTGTAAGCGAGGAAGAGGAAGAGCAGGAAAAGAAAGAGGAATGCCGTGTCACAGAGTTAATTACAGCGTTAGCTGACAGGAGTGAAGCCTGTGCTGCTATCCTTTCATGTCCTAGCTGGCCTGCTTTAGCCAACACAGCCACTCACTCATACTGTAATTAGTGCTTTGTTGGTGAGAAAAGCTTGAGAAAGCCACTATGAATCAAACACCCTTTCTTTACTGTAGAGAGCTCAGGAGCAAGCAGTGAGGTCCCTTTGCTACCAGATTAAAGAACTTAAATTCTTAAAGAGCTAAACTGCTGACATTGTATTTGTGAGCTTAGAAAAGTCAAGTGCCTTTTGATGGCTTGTTGTGTGGTTTTTGTGAGTTTTCCCCAAATTCTCTCCAAGTTGATTTATAAAATTTATCTGTATATATATTTGATTTAGTTGCTGATTTACATTTGCAAAGAAGCTAATTTTTGTGTCCAGTTCCTGACATTTCCGCCAGAGATGGACAAACAAACATATACACACCTAGTGTTTGCTTGGTGCTGCTGGGATGATGAATGTGAACTTTGAAGATAAATATCCACTGTCATCGGCGGCTCAGCTCTGCCTCTGTTGCCCTGCAGATAAAGAGGATCTCACTGTGGCTGCACAGGACATTAATGAACACACACACAGATTTGTGTAATTATGACAGATTGTTCACCTGGCGTGCACCAGACTCAACTGCATACAGAGAGTAAAGATTAGCCAACTTGGTAAAGGGGTGGAACTAGTACTATTAAGCACATTAAGGCGCGCAGCACCGTGTGAAGGACTGTCTGTGATTTGCAGCTGTCGACATCAATCACATAGCCTTTTGTCTGGATCCACCCTGCATGCTGTAGGTAAGGATTGCTCTTATAAAGAAATGCTGTCAATAGGAAAATGAACATCGTTGTCATTATAGCTGCGCCATCAATCACAAATCCCTCCACGTATGTGTCTATGTGTCCTAAACTGCTGCATGCTCAGGTCATTCTACGTATTCATTATACTTTCTTTCTTTCTTTCACTTTTGTGGCTTTCACCTTTCTGTCAACTCTTTCCTTTGTCAATATTTTCACCCATGCGTTTATGCACTTCTTTGCATCTCCCTCAGTTAATCTTCTCTCCTTCCCTCTCGCCTTTTCTCTCAAAGTCTCTCGACTCCCTCCATCCCTCTGCTTTAATAATGGATAGGATGCAGCTACAGCACTACAGAATACATGGAAGCCGATCTTGGGACACCGCAGTGTTCGGAGCAAGTGTTAAGCCCACACCCGCAAAAATAGTTCCGCTGGCTGTAGCAGAGGTGGGACCAAGTCATTGTTTTGCAAGTCTCAAGTAAGTCTCAAGTCTTTATCCTCAAGTCTCAAGTCAAGTCTCAAGTAATGTCAGGCAAGTCAGAGTCGAGTCTCAAGTCACTGGTGTAAAAGTCCGAGTCAAGTCACAAGTCTGAAACTTTGAATTTCAAGTCCTTTCGAGTCTTTTAAAAAAAAAAACAACGAAAAAATAATGTTGCAGTTATGCTAAATGTAAATATTAGACCATGTAATTTTAAAATCTGTGTTTTTCTCAACACATGACAAAATAGTGAACTTAGAAAATATACACAAATTGTGAAATTGCACCTCTTTAAAATGCAGCTCAATTAAACCTAGCTCCAAGAATAATTTTCACCGACAGTTCTGAGATAAGCTGCATGTTATTCTTGGATGCGGTTGTAGGACCGGCTTTAAAATCGCATGACAAAAATATCATACACATTAAAAAAAACTGTATCACCAACGTAGCCTGGACAACATTTGCTAGTTAGATGAAGTCAGCTATCTCATCGTAGCATATTTATATGCATATTTATAATTATACGGTTCTTGGAGTGAGTGCATACACTCATGAAGTTTAGTAACTTCCGGTCACTGCAACAAGCCCAGGTACAGTTTACCGACGGATGGGTGCAGGACCTTGAAATGCACCGTGTAGAACGAAAGACCATCGTACGTATCATAAGTTTACCAGTCTCACAAATCGTCTTCATAAATACACATTCGTTAACCGTTTATTAATATAACCTTTGAGCTCAACGGTAATTAATTAGTAGTGGAAATAATTTCTGGTACGCGTTACAGAAATGTAGCAGTGACAACAATATTGTATGCTGTAATCGTACTGGGCAATTAGTGATACAAAACAACAGTTTTATCCTGTGAATAAAAGTATATGTTTTTGTCAGTGTACCATAATAACAGAAGCGAAACGCAATATTGTGTCAGGACAATTCACTATTTATGCACAATAAACAAAGGAGCATAGCGCCACAATTTCTGTTCAGCGCCAGACTTGCTTGTAACCTATATCACTAATTATGTTATGAAAATGACGTATTAACTACTAAAAACACTGACCTTTGTGTAAATGCTTGGAGCAGACTAACCTGTGAGCTGGAGTGTTCTGGGACGTTATATTTGATCTTTGAATGGCTGCAATCCAGGCCATCCGTCGCGTCTTTGTTACTTCGGAAACATGGCTCGAACAATTTCTCTTCAACGACGTAATCCGATAACAACCGATCTCTTTACCCGTCGGCTTCCCGTGGCTGTCATGCGACCGGCTATTGCAGTTAATAATACAACAGCTTCTTGCTATTTTTGTGTTTCTTTTTATCGCTGTGTGACTGATTTTAATTGAAAGCCTGCGTGCGCTAGTACCGCTTGCCACGAGTTCCCAGAATCCTTTGCGGTTTTACCCCTGAATGACGTCACATTTTCAATCTCTATATAATATGCATGTTAAATTTTATATTTGGGGTAAAATATCAAGTCTTTTCAAGTAAACCGGTTCAAGTCCAATTCAAGTCCCAGGTCATTGGTGTAAAAGTCCAAGTCAAGTCACAAGTCTTAGAACATTTTTTCAAGTCAAGTCTAAAGTCATAAAATTAATGACTCGAGTCTGACTCGAGTCCAAGTCATGTGACTCGAGTCCACACCTCTGGGCTGTAGCACAACGCCCTGCACTCGGTGCTCTTGCTGACAGCTTTTGTCCCAAGTCACCCTTTTGCTTCTACTTCAGCTGTGCGAACTTACACACACCCACATAAACACATTTAGTTTTACTGTGCTCTATGGAGTCCTTCAACACGCCCTGTTTGTACAACACTTCTTATAGACTGTAAGAGCGCTGCCAACTCCGGCTCAGTGGGACAGCAGTGGCCCCTCCTCATCATGACCTTCACCTGCACTTGCAAGCAACTAACACATGCACACAACGCAGGGTGGAGGAGTACAGTTGTAACTGAATAGCAATGTAGCAACACACATGAGTATTATTAACAGATCTTGTCTGATATGCATACTAAAACCCGTGCATATACGTCATTAAATGTATTATAACTTCCCTGTGTGTTAGTGTAACGGAACAGTAATAGTGACGCATACATTAAATGACTACAGTAAATTAGCAGTGCCTAATGTGCGGATGGCATAGAGGCAATGCTGAGCAGCAAGCAGTGACGAACGATTACTTGCATAGGACACTGGGGATCAGTATCAATCAATCCTGACCTGTATTGATTACATGGTGTTGTTTGGCATGGAACAAAGACAGAAGGCATCAGAATAATATAGAGCACAACTAAGTACCTCAGACTGCAGCACCACATCCATAAAGTGAGAATTTAAATTCCATTGCTAGGTGTGAGAGTTTGTGATGAAATTAAGACGATGCAATAAGCTATGAGACAGCTGATTAGACCAGATGTTAGACACTGGATCAAATCAATGATGTCAATAATAATGATCACTTTCAGAATAAATGTGTGTTGAAATCAATGCTGTGTGTGATGTATCTTTTTAATATGACAAAATGTTTTGTTGTGAATTTATTTGCCATTTTTGAAACTTTCTGAGGGCTATGATGACCATATTTTCTCTCTACTGTTATCTGTTTGCTTGTTTGCAAATAAAAGGTAATGCTGTCATGAACAAATAGCCAAATATACGGTCGAACACCTTGATGCTGAACTGATGGTGCAGCACTGTTAGATGTGCTCGGAGGAAAGTTAGACTTGTTTGTACACTTACCAAGTGGCTATTTTGTAACCCTTATCAGAAGCTTTTAAATACTAGTTGTATTAATGTGGCTTAAATATGAAATAATCTAATTATTTCATAATCAAGCTACCTGAAATTCGCATGTCTTTAAAAAGTTAATATTTAAAGTTAATATTTGCAGGCTATCAGAATCAAAACTTTGCAGGCATTTGGTAGGTCATCGTTGTTTTGTTCTATCTTGCTAAACAATTTTGTGTTACTGAACACAATTCCTGGTTCTTTGATGACAGAGTGAGGTGTATCACTATGGGAACTGCCTTGGCGTGACCAACTACAGAAGCTCATATGACACCATATCTGTCCATGTTCATCCTAACACAGCCAACCAGCCCCTCCTCATTCTAAGCAGTGCTCAAGCAGGGAGGGAAGTGTTGGTGAAACACCTCACTCTGCTATCAAAGAACACTCTTTTTCTCACTATGGGAGATGTAGCTCACTCCAAGATTGTGCCAGCCCTCTGAAGCTATGCTCCGGCACTACTCGAGGATCTCAGATCCTGGACCCGAGGCACTAGATTCCAGCAATGCCTGAGCCAGGGATGACAGTGCAGCAACATCCAGCTTATTAAAACACACAAATGTCTGTAGTCGAGCTTGCTGCCGGAAATTTGCAGCAATTGGACTGACACATCTCCGTGTAAAACCCAGGATGGTGGGAAATGCTAGCAGCTCTGCTGTGGATCACCGGGATGATATATCCATCACCAAAGGTTGGGTTGGGTCTCAAACATGCTTTAGTGAATCCAGGATCCATGTGCAAACAAGAGAGTTAAATTGAATGAGTGTGTAATTCATTAACTCGCTTGGCTGTGGTTAGAGCCAACAGCGGAGCAGTTTTAAGAGAAACTTCAACCTGGTGTGGGTGAGGATGGTGTATCTCCCTGTGCACCTAAGACAGAAACCCCTGTGATTGGGAGTGGCCTTGGCTCATCCGTTAGAAGCTGAATGATTCTGCTATCCAGTGTTTGGATGGCCACTGTGGAGCTATTAAAATTAGTGACAGCCCCTGATCCCTCACTCTGATTAATGCTGGAGAGATCGGGCTGAGCAGGGGAAAGCATAATGCAGTGTGTTTGGCCATGGGTGGGCCAGCGGATCCACGAACCGCGGGGCATCTGCGTCTAACAGGAAGAAAATCACTGGACAGTTTGTGTTTTAGAGATCTACGGAAGCCTGGCTCTATCTCTGCCATATCTGCTCCATAACCTGCAGGTGCAGTCTCCATTCTCCGAACAGTGTGTACAGAATACCTGGCACGTGAGTGGCTTAAAAGGTGAAGAGCCATGTGCTACGGCAACTGTGGAGTTGTCTGTTTTCACTAAAACATGTTGCCCCCGGAGACATGGCAGAAAGTGCTTCAATGAGCACTGTGCGGAGCTCCAGCACATTTATGTGAGCCATCATGATTCCAGCCTAACCTGACAGGGATGCATCTGTGGTCAGAGTCACCAAAAGCCGGTGGATTCCTCCATGGCCGGAGAGTCACGATACATAACGGTGTTATTTTTACACTGTGACCGAGATTGGCGGTGAGGGCACACCCGTAGAGATGTGATACACCGATGAAAATTCCTCATCATAAGCAGCCCCGAATGCAAATCAAATATTACCGAGGCCATGAGGCCGAGACAGAGTTTGAATCGCATGTTATTTTCCCCAGCTGAAAAAGGGAGAGACAGTGACTGAAGGATACGAGCTTCCATTCTGAAAGTGTGACGCGATAAGAGATGGAGTCTTAACCCCGGGTACTGTGTACACTATCCGGTCTCCAAGTAGCTCTTTTCCAGGTTCACTGTGAAACCAAGGCCGGTGAGCTGATTCACGGCACCAGAGCCTCTGATCTGCTCTTGTTTTTCTTTTGAAATTGGTGGTGGGGGGCTGCCCTTGGTAAACAGCCAGGTTACAGGAATGCACACTTTATTTCCTTTGTTACCCCCCAAACACAATAAAGTGTCTGATGACCCTGGGCTGTACTTGGTGACACTGACAAAGTGCTTAGGAGAGCTTGGTGTGAATTGTCCAAGAGTCTCCCTCCCTGAACTAGAGGAGATGGGGACTGAGAGAGTGCTGCTGGTGAACTGGGGACTTCTGAGTGATTTGGTTACTCCTTCCAACACCTTCCTTCTCTTTGGGGGGAAGAGAGGAGGGACACAGAATGTTGCTGGCATGCTAGGCTGAACGTTTCTTTTTCTGTTTCTGGGTGTGATGGTTTGCTCTTTGCAGCAGCTGCTGCACAGGAATGCTTGCAGCAAGGTCTACCTTGATCTGGCGGACCTCCTGTCTACATTCTGGCCCCACTCTGCCTACCCCTCACAGCTGCTGCTAGTAGGAGCCTCTTGCCATCAAACAGGTCGCATTCTGCCCTTATAGCATCCTGGGCTGTTGGCCTTGGAATATCAAGCTTGGCAGTAGCCAATTTATTCAACTTCGGCTCCACTTCGTGGCCTAGACTCCTGGTGTCCTCCAGGTTGTGGAAGGCAGAGTTGTCGCCACCCAGCTTGCCCATGTTTTGGTCGAGGAGGTCCTCGAACAATGGGGGCAAGAGTGAGGACTCTTATTCCTTAATGTCCATCCAGCTCGTGGTGGACGGGGGGTTGGCATGTTTAGTGCCCTGTAACGTGTTAGCCCGAGTTACACAAACATCAGCTGCCTTGTTAACTTAAACCAGGAACTGCTGGAACAGCTCACCTTGACATGATTGCTGTTCCACAGTGCGTAACTATAAGTGCACTTCTTTCGAAGGACTCAGCACAATCCAGACTGGAACTAGAAAACTGCATTCGGCAGTGTACTCTTCTACAGGACACCTGAGAACTGTTAAGCAGCTAACCAAGTTAGTCTGGGTGTGCTGAGGAAGCTCAAAGTAAGAAGAAAGGGAGAATGAGTAAGGAGGGCCGGCTGTGTTACAAAGAGGGGGTGGCGCCCTGATCATGGCCCGACAGGGCTGTCATAGACAGACGTGGTGTCACTGGAGCTTCTGTAGTTGGTCACACCAATGTGATTCCCATAGTGAAACAGAGCAAAGTTATAAAAAAGGACTTATTTTTACAGACAAGATTAATTGTACTTTATTAGACCTTTCAAGTGTTCAGGTGAAGTGTCTATATAAGGTCCCCAAGGTTTGCTGAACCAAAAAAAAGAAATTACTAGCAACATTAGCATGTTGTACTGCAGCTTGATGTTATGTCAAATTTGAGCAGCAAAACTGAATATCATGCTATAAATAAAAGCTGATGCTTGTAGCAACACACAGAGGAGTAATATCTTATGAAAAACACTTAATATTATATGATATTTTTATGTAGTATTTTTTAATTCAATTTTGAAAGCTTCATTTGTTAAAATGATTTGCTGTTATATTGAAAAACATATATAACATATATATAAAATAGATGAATAATATAGATAGAATAAATATATAAAAAAATAGATGGTGCCGCGCTGTATGCAAGCATTGTCCATGTGAGAAGTTCATGGGCTACAGTGTTGCCAGCTAAGACAAACAAGAACTGAAAAACACATGATGAATATGTTTTAAAACAATGTTTGTGGCATTCTGGTTACATGGTCCTTAACACTGTGGATATACTGACGTCATGCATGCCCACATGTAGCCCACAAAGCAGGCACCATCTCAGTGCTAGCAAAAGCAGTTTACTCTGTGATGCGCATATATCTCATCCCAGTGCGCTCCTGGGAAATGATGTGGAACAAGATCTTCAGGTCGCATTAGCATGACAGTGATGTTTGCCATTGCAACTGCAATCTGTCAAATCTTTCAAACCCAGGTAGCTGCATGTTTTAGAGGCTGGCAAAAGACTCGGGCACTGGAGACTCTGTGCTTCTACTGTAAATATGGAGTGATTTGTAGACTTTGTATATATTGTTTAACCCAGTCATTTGAGCACAGTACAACATCATTAGCTTATGTTCAACACTTACATCAAATTGTTCATTATGTTTATGTGTTCAGTTCAACTTCATGGTGTCTGCTGATAAATGTTCTGCGGTTCTCAGCAGTATTCTTGCCAGCCGTATGTGGTACATTTACCCCCCCCCCCCCCTTTTTTTTTTCTTTGTGAGGGCTTCAAAGCAAACTCAAATGAAACTGCAGTCCAGAAAGTGTAATAAAGCTCCACTTGCAAGGATGAATATTGCCTTTATATATCCACCACAATGTTTTGCTCTCTCATTCCACTTTCACGCTAGCTGCTGCTGAAATCAATCTGAGGCTGTGAAAATACAGAGAGTGGAATTGGGAAGCAGCAGGCCACATTGTATGTGTTGCTAAGCATGAAAAATATTTTCCAGGACTTTGTTGAAACCAACTCAATTCAAGCATGTACAGATAGGTGGTGGACTATTAATCAGTTTTGTGTGATCAGATTAGACCTGCTTCTGGTGCCGTTGTGCTTCTGGTGAACTGTATCATGCTTCCCAAAAAAGAGTGAAGATTATGTATCCTTGTACTTATACGGTTTAACGCAAAGGCTGCATTTTCTTCAAAAATGCATTAAATTGGGGGAAGATATGTTTTCACGCTGGCTTAGATTAGCCAGGAGCTTCTGTTTTTCTGTGTGTGTGTGTAGGTTGTGGGTACACCACAATGGTGTGGCATGTGAGGACAGTGAAAGATGTCGGTCATTAGAGAGAGCTCAGATTTGGCACCCACTACGCGGGGCAATGGTGCATACCTAACAGACGCAGTGCACCCTGGGACAAACTCCTGAGCATCTCTACCAGCTACGCCATAAGGCCTTATGTGTGTGTTTGTGTTGGTGTACAGCTGTTCTTCTCAGTAGCCTCCAGGCAGCTTTTAAACACTGTGTGAATGCAGCACACAGTCAGGAGGTGCTGCTGGATTGCTTGTGTTGAAGTAGCTATATGTAAAAATAACACAAGACAACTTTCTGTGCATTTTATAGATGTCGAATCACTTAAAACAATATTAATCATCTCTACTTCTAAAGTGCTCATTTAAGGTACAATTCAAAGTTTTAAAAAGAAAATTCTAACAAAAATTCAGAACAAAAAATCTGGGGGCCTGCGTTTGATGTGGTAGATTTGTGGGAAAAAACAAAACAACAACAACAAAAATGAATATATTCTGTAAGTAATATTTTTTTACAGCAAAGCAATGTGTTTGTTGTCACAAACAAATGTACAGTCAGGTCTAGAAATATTTGCATGTTGGCTTCTTTGTGTCTGTCTTGCAACACAAACATTGCAACATAGACACTCATCATATATTCAAGAGGTTTACAAAAAGTTTAAACAAAAATAACACGTTATTCATTTGGTCCTTTTCATTGCATTCATCTATTATCCTTCCATTTCCCCTTTTCTTATACTCAGGACAATGGGAAAGCACAACAAACCTGAAACAATGAACATATTGTAGTTCACTTAATTATTCCTTCATCTCATTTTTAGTTATGACTAAAACATCTCCAGCAACCAATTTGGAATGAATAATAATAATTGCATTAATAATAATAGTGCAATAGTGCAGTTTATGCCTGTTGTCCCCGCTGTGTAAAGTCTGTCTGTCTAAAAACAGGAGTATCTGTTTAGAGATAACAGAACATTTATAGCTACAAAATACCAGAATTTGAAACATTGTAATGAAGCCCAACGCAAAACAGCCTTGAGTTCTAGTTTATTAGTTACAGTGTGTTACTGTGTGTCTATCTCCTCTTTAATGGCCTAAGATATGACGATCTTTACTTTCTAACCCCCCAAAATAATAAAAATCTCCAGTTGGTTTGCCACTGCATTTTCAGCTTCTTACTGGGTGCTGTGCCATGTGCTGAAAGTTGAGGAGCCAAACAGCCACTGTGCATGATAGCTGTTTCCAGCTGCTTATCTGCTTCCTTTTAGGCCCTGCTCTCGTCTCACTATATGACTGAGTGGTCTGTCAAGGCTGTGGTTGCATGCATGTGTTTTCACATTCCTCCCCATTCGTTCAAAGTGTATTGATCGAATTTTGAGACATGTCCATGTAATGATTAATTCTCCATTCGCCTCCACTGATAGATTGGGTTACGGCAAGCGGGGCAGCAGGGAAGGTGCGGTAGCCAGCCAAGAGGAGTTTATGATCCATGCCTTTTTAAAAGATCTTTAAAAAGATCTCTTTCACTAATGTGTGTTTGATTGGAATTTACAGTTTACCTACATTATCTGTGTGTGTGTGTGTGTGTGTGTGTGTGTGTGTGTGTGTGTGTGTGTTTTACAATCTCTGGCGAGTGTCTCTTTGCCACCAGACACAGGACTCAGACCAACATGCTTTTGAGGCAAGGAGGACAAGCGTGAAATTAATTGTTCCACTTCATCTCCGGCCAGCGCTCTTCTTTTGAGGGAACAATTTGTCGGCTGGCATACAAGGGAGAATATAAGAGGAGGGGGGCACAGCAATGGCTTGGCGTTTCCTGAGAGATCCTGTGATCCAGCAGTGATTTCCTGCTGTGGATTTCGGCTGGCGCCTCTGTCCCCTACTTAAGTATACAGAGTGTTTCACAGGGAGCAGAATGCAACATCCGTCAAGCTGCAATTGTTTCAAACAGTTTCTCAACCCCTCTCTCTTCTTCTCCCATTTCTTCAGACAGACACACTCAATAGTGCCTCAGTGACATGATGGCAACAAACAGAATTAGCCACAACTACGTGACAGCCTGAGGCCCTTCCACTTCTCTCTTTCCTCTCCTCACCTCAGCTCTACTCGTGTTCTCACCTCCTGTCTCCTCCTCTTCCCTGAGCCATGTTCACTGTAATTACAAACATGGCTTTGGGGAATCTGTGACCCTTTATGTTAAATGATGACAGTGCGAGACGTCTGTTCTGGTGAAAATATTTTAGGAGAAAACATGCTCGTACTTTCCCATTAAAGAACACACGCAACCACCTGAAAGCACAAACATGCCCAAAGTGCACTCCATCCTAAGGACAATCAATTCCCAATTGCATTTCTCTGTCCTGGGATTTAATTTAACAATTTACCAAGGTCTTCGTCCGGCAGGTTATTAAATCGCCTGCGTTTCGAAATGTCCAAAAAGCAATGCAAATGTTTCATATCAGAGTTAAAATGTTATTTTCTGAGGGATGACGTTGATATATTGGTAAATTCAGTCATACTGCAAAACACCAAAAACTCTTACATATAAAATATTTTTCAAGCATGGAGTGTATAAAGAGTTCATTATGCAGACGGTGTGTCCGCTCTTATAGACAGTATTATATATTCTACTTTTAACCACGCAGCAATGTACTATTAAATATTAAGAGGAAAAAGGGTCCAGGCTAGTGAACGTGAACGTCAGTGCTGCATGTTTTGAAATGCTTTCAAAAATGCATTTTCCAGTAAGAAAGGAAAAGTGGTTGTTAGATCTCGAGATGCACACATTGAGTTTTGCTGACTAACAGTGAATTTGAAAACGGTTTGTTTACAAGAAAACTCCAAAAAGCCCCAAAGATTAAGTTGTACTAGCTGGTCTGGGTGGCTCTCACTAGCAAAATACACGAGAAGATTTGGGGAGTTTTTCTGCACAGCCTGAATGGAGGCTGTTACCTGTTGATTTTGACATCTACTGCTGTGTATTGAATGTTGTTACCAAGTCTTTAAGGATGACAGAATGAAAGAAACAACAGGACGAGTGTTTAAATTGATAGTAATGGTGCCTTGAGCTTCGTCTACCCTTTACTTATTTTCATGGCCTTTTTCAAACATCGACACAGTTTTTTTGTTTGTTGTTTTAACCCCAGTTTTCTTCTTTTTGCTCGTTTTAGTGGTTTAGTACATTCACTAGACTGCAAATTGGACTCACTGGTCTCGTTGTCCTTCACACACACAGACACACATGCTCAAACACACGTATTCACGAGCTTCTCTGAGTCTCTTTTGTTCATCAAACCAGACTCATCCACTTGTAGTGAGACAAGCATGCAGAGGCTAACAAAACACACAAGGATGCTTTTTATGAATGAAAACAAAATCAAATAATGCGTGGCCAAATATAGACTTGTAATTCAGGGTAGTCTACTTGCCTTTTTAACACATGCTTCCAAATTCTTCTTTCTTTTTTCTCATATGAATTTTTCTAGCTTTGTTAAAAGAACATCATTATCTTGTTTAGTGTTTTGGGGCCCCGACATGAGTCGTTAACATACAATCAGTAATCAGTAAAAATCACACGTTCTTGCTAAAGTTTTGTTCATATAGTCATGTCTGTCCACAGATGTTTTGAGTGTAAGCATTCACTTTGTGCACGTCTGTGTGTGTATGTGTGTAACAAAGGCGGGGCATCCAAACAGCTGTGAGATTATGAGCGAGTTGGCCAAGTTGAAGTGTGCTCTGGTGACGCGTAAAATGAGCTGGGATTTGGGGGATTGGGGTTCAGAATTACTGTGGAGTGAAGTTTTCCCCCTCATTAATCACTTCACACTTTACCACAATGAAATGGCAATCATAGATACCAACACATCCAGTATTATGTCTGCAGTCTTTAAATGATGACCTCCAAGCAGACAGAAGCATTGTTAGTGTGACAGCCGCCCTTTTTTACACATTTCATTTATCAAGTTCTCTTTGTATGTAGTTGTTTGTGTCTACATGCAGGTTTGCTCGTCTATTTTTTTAGGCCTTGATGTAGCAGTTGTAGCAGAGTTTAGTACTAAACCTTTAGGTACTTTGTTGTGTGTCTGTTGAAGAGAGGAAAGCAAAGCTGGGTGTGCAGAACAATGAGGTGTAACTGTGAGTGGTAGGACAACAATAAAGATTGAAAAATAGAGTAATGATTGTATGGAAAAATCTGTGTTGATTGCAAAAGGTTTGACATAACAACATTGATTTCACTATTTTATTACATGTACTCTTGGGATTGTAAATAAGGTCATTATCTTTTGTCACACATGCACTTTATTCTTTTCAGAAGCCTTGAAAACAGAAAACTTTGTGCTCAAAGCAAGTCACACCATAGTATGCAATTATCACTAGCTGATGTGCTTCAATCGTAGTGGACATGAGCAGGTCCTCCAGCATTAACTTGTTGTGTTGGAACATAATGTGTTTTCAGATAACTCCAGTAATGCTGCGGGACATAGTAGCAGCCCTGTAGTTTAAAGGCCTTCTTTCTGTTGACCGTGGCTCAGGGGGAATCGCATCTGTAACCGGAAGGTCGCCGGTTCGATCCCTGGGCTCTCTGTCCTGGTCGTTGTGTCCTTGGGCAAGACACTTCACCCTACCGCCTACTGGTGTTGGCCAGAGGGGCCGATGGTGCGATATGGCAGCCTCGCCTCTGTCAGTCTGCCCCAGGGCAGCTGTAGCCTCCACCAGTGTGTGAATGTGAGAGTGAATGAATAGTGGAATTGTAAAGTGCTTTGGGTGCCTTGAAAAGCGCTATATAAATGCAATCCATTATTATTATTGAAGACATTACACTGAGCAAATACTCACCAACCCTGACTCCTCAGTTGTCTTTTCAGTCATCGAACTGCTATCCTGCTTTAACTGATTTATTTCTGTTCTCCTGGGAAATGGTATTTCTGGATGTATGTCAGTTGGCTTCGTGCAATAATGATGTGATGTGAAGAGGATGGCTTCAGGCTAATTGGGCCCAGTCTGCTCTGGCCCAGCCTACTGAACATAGTGCTGCAAACTGCCTGTGGTAAGCTGAACCCTGTTAGATTCTCACTGACCACACTAACATGATCCTAAACGCTTTAGTTCAGGCCGTGGGCTCTCTGCGTCTGCCCTACACCTCGATGAAGTGTGTATTATCTGTCACTTCTGGCCATTTTCATTGTTGTGGGTTTAGTGGAGCTGCAGATGAAAGTATATGACTGTTAATGGAAAAGTAATAGGATATGTATTTTTATTTCAGAGAGGAAGAAAGGAAAAGCAGGAGATGCTCAACGTATAGGAAAAAGAAGAATCTGTAGGAGAGGCACTAAAGCGAAAGGGAGGAAATTGGCAAAGAAACTTGTCAAGCCAGTTCAGGTGTGAGCTGCCACTGACCTGTCAGCTTTAACAGCCCACCAGAGTCTGCCAGGAATCAGGATTGGCTTAAAACCTTGAATCTCTGTCCCTCAGCCATACTGCAGTTGTCAGTGAGCCAGTGGGATTATTGCACTGATTTTCATACGGTTTTGGTCGCTGTGATTTGGATTCTGAGTCATCAGCCAGTCACTTTGATTGGACACAGACTGTGTTATTTGAGGCTACAATTAATTAGCTGTGCTGTTGAGTTAGGGACTAATGTTTGCGTTAGGAAATGCAAAATGTGGCTGTTGTAATTGTCAGGTAATTGTTAGTCCTGGAAAAAAAAGTCTAAACAGACATTAAAATGATGTAATTAGGTACGCCTTCATTGCTTTGTGGAATTGCTTGCTTCCTTTATTTATGTCCTTTTTGCTTTCTTGCTCTGCCACTGTGGCAGTCAAACAGAAGCCATTTTGGTTAGCTCTACTAGGACATTTCAAGAGAATTTTGAAATTTGAAACTTTCTGGCTGTAGCGTGCAAATTAATTTGGCAGTGAAGGCACCGTTTCAGCAGCATTTCAAAGACTCGCAGACTATTCAGTGTGACGGTTAACAGAGTGTTGATGCTATGAAATGGAAATTAAGATGAAACACTGGCTGCTTCCCTTTATGAGCCTGATACATCCCAGAATTCTTGCTATCAGTAGCCCTGCATTGTTCATGTTCTGCTTTGCTCAGCCCATCTTAAAATCTCTCTCCTTCCTTACTAGTACTAGTAGAACCTTTTCTTTGGAACAGGAGGGTTGCCTGCTCAAGTCAGACACTCAGATCCTGAAAAAGTACCTGAATGAATTTGACCCTCTTCTAATTTTTTTTCCACTATCACTGCTACCATTAATCAGGTGGTTTTTCCAGCTGATTAATATAATATAGACTTGTGTAATCTACAGGGAGTGCAGAATTATTAGGCAAATGAGTATTTTGTCCACATCATCCTCTTCATGCATGTTGTCTTACTCCAAGCTGTATAGGCTCGAAAGCCTACTACCAATTAAGCATATTAGGTGATGTGCATCTCTGTAATGAGAAGGGGTGTGGTCTAATGACATCAACACCCTATATCAGGTGTGCATAATTATTAGGCAACGTCCTTTCCTTTGGCAAAATGGGTCAAAAGAAGGACTTGACAGGCTCAGAAAAGTCAAAAATAGTGAGATATCTTGCAGAGGGATGCAGCAGTCTCAAAATTGCAAAGCTTCTGAAGCGTGATCATCGAACAATCAAGCGTTTCATTCAAAATAGTCAACAGGGTCGCAAGAAGCGTGTGGAAAAACCAAGGCGCAAAATAACTGCCCACGAACTGAGAAAAGTCAAGCGTGCAGCTGCCAAGATGCCACTTGGCACCAGTTTGGCCATATTTCAGAGCTGCAACATCACTGGAGTGCCCAAAAGCACAAGGTGTGCAATACTCAGAGACATGGCCAAGGTAAGAAAGGCTGAAAGACGACCACCACTGAACAAGACACACAAGCTGAAACGTCAAGACTGGGCCAAGAAATATCTCAAGACTGGTTTTTCTAAGGTTTTATGGACTGATGAAATGAGAGTGAGTCTTGATGGGCCAGATGGATGGGCCCGTGGCTGGATTGGTAAAGGGCAGAGAGCTCCAGTCCCACTCAGACGCCAGCAAGGTGGAGGTGGAGTACTGGTTTGGGCTGGTATCATCAAAGATGAGCTTGTGGGGCCTTTTCGGGTTGAGGATGGAGTCAAGCTCAACTCCCAGTCCTACTGCCAGTTTCTGGAAGACACCTTCTTCAAGCAGTGGTACAGGAAGAAGTCTGCATCCTTCAAGAAAAACATGATTTTCATGCAGGACAATGCTCCATCACACGCGTCCAAGTACTCCACAGCGTGGCTGGCAAGAAAGGGTATAAAAGAAGAAAAACTAATGACATGGCCTCCTTGTTCACCTGATCTGAACCCCATTGAGAACCTGTGGTCCATCATCAAATGTGAGATTTACAAGGAGGGAAAACAGTACACCTCTCTGAACAGTGTCTGGGAGGCTGTGGTTGCTGCTGCACGCAATGTTGATGGTGAACAGATCAAAACACTGACAGAATCCATGGATGGCAGGCTTTTGAGTGTCCTTGCAAAGAAAGGTGGCTATATTGGTCGCTGATTTGTTTTTGTTTTGTTTTTGAATGTCAGAAATGTATATTTGTGAATGTGGAGATGTTATATTGGTTTCACTGGTAAAAATAAATAATTGAAATGGGTATATATTTGTTTTTTGTTAAGTTGCCTAATAATTCTGCACAGTAATAGTCACCTGCACACACAGATATCCCCCTAAAATAGCTAAAACTAAAAACTACTTCCAAAAACATTCAGCTTTGATATTAATGAGTTTTTGGGTTCATTGAGAACATGGTTGTTGTTCAATAATAAAATTATTCCTCAAAAATACAACTTGCCTAATAATTCTGCACGCCCTGTATGTAATATAGACTTCCTCTTTGCACTCCTTGTGCCAAGTTGCTCGTAATGAGGAATGTAGGAAATTAGTGGATTTATACTTAATGTATAATCTGCACAATTTACTATGCCCTCTATTTAGTTATTTTAACCTTGTGTAGGGCTGTGCGATATGACCAAAATCTCATATCCCGATATAAGACATCTATCGTTCGATAACGATATAAATCACAAAAATGCAACATTTTCTGTAAGTTCTGTGAATCTCGGGCAGCTCGACTTGCGTGAAGTGTTTCCAGCTGCGCGTCGTGTAGCTGGAGTAGAGTGTTTTAACCGATGCTGAAACGATACATTTTTAGACATAAGTTGTAACGGCGCCGTTTTCTTTGTGAGTATTTATTACACGGCGTGCTGCGGGGAAAAGCCTGTTCTAACGTTTGAGTCTAAGCTTTATTTTTTAGCACCTGGCGGCTCTTTTTTGCTTCTCATCCGTAAATAATCTGCTCTTTCACGTGATTCAGTTTATTTTGAAAAGTCTCAACAGGATCTTGAGCTTTATTGTGAAAGGTTTATGTGGAACATAAACAAGCGGACGCACGATGGTGTTACCATCGTTGTTGCTAATGACAACGCATAAAAACAGGCGCTTGTCCGTCTGTAGTGTGGTGATATTAAATATAAGAGAAAGAGAGAACTTTAAGAAATGAAATGAAGAAATTTTCGCTTAAGTATTGCCTGTCTGTGATTTTTCTGCTCTTCCATCATCCTATTTCTATACTTGTTAACTTCAACCTTAAATATCTTGCTGCCATCTCTTTATTTCCTTGTTACTCTCGATCTCTCTGGCTATTTCCCTTAATCTGATCTGCCCTTTTGTCCAAAGCCACCTTGTGGAAGCATGTCTGGCCTTTCCCTTCCTCTCACCAGTAATAACCAGTATTGTTAACACTTTCAAAGGGAATACCCTCAAACGCTCTGTGGCCTACCATCACAGGCTTCCAGCAGGTTTGTATCCTTGCTGACCGCACACCTCCATAAGTCTGGAACTTTCTCTTCTCAGCCTCATCCATGTGCTCTCTGAGATCTTGCATTGTTAACATGGGGATTATGCCTGGTCCAGGCCATGGTGAAATTGTCTTTGCCTCGAACTTTAGTTTCTTGCCCAGGTTAATGTCTAGATGCCAACGCTGGCAGAAGTAGAGCCAACATTAGCTCTAGGTTCTATGCTGGGCTTCCTTCTACCTTGAATATTGTGGTAGGTTTTGATTTGGCCCTTTGAAGTGATCCCCGATCCCCGGGCTCTCTGTCCTGGTTGTTGTGTCCTTGGGCAAGACACTTTACCCTACCGCCTACTGGTGTTGGCCAGAGGGGCCGATGCCGCGATATGGCAGCCTCGCTTCTGTCAGTCTGCCCCAGCCCAGGGCAGCTGTGGCTACAACCGTAGCTGCCTCCACCAGTGTGTGAATGAATAGTGGCATTGTAAAGCGCTTTGGGTGCCTTGAAAAGTGCTATATAAATCCAATCCATTATTATTATTATTATTATTATTATTTGAAGAAGCATCCATCTGCAGCCTGGGAGAAAGTGTAGTGACAATCAGATCACCCATTAATGCTCCTACTGGGAAATGTCACGCTGGAGTCTTGGTCACAGGCCCTGTGTATTCTGTCTCTGTATACCTTACAACCAGGTACTTGGGAAAAGAAAAAGAATAACTGTGCAGTGTTTTATAATACCTGGTACAACTCACAGGCTGACTTCAATCTTATTTGGCAGACCCACCAGTGACTGTAACACTCAACAGCCATTCCCAAAGTCAAGAGTGCTGCAGCCCCCTTAAAAAATATTCCATTGTGTCCACGCAACCTAAAATCTTCACTTGTTGTTTGCCACCCAGTCATATCCAAAGTGTTAACGGGTGAACCACCTGCCACCAGAGACAAACTTCAATATCAGAGCTGTAAATTTAGAGTAATGAGTAGTAACACAAACTAACCACCTCCTATTAACTGTTCAAATTCACTTTTTATATAAATAAATGAAATGATATACATATGTAACTTAACATACCTGTGAGTAATTTTAAAATTCAATTTCTATTATTATTGTGGCCCACACGCAGTACCTTTGTGATCCATCAGGGGGTCCCTGCCCACATTTTGGGAATCACTGCTCTAGCATGGTTCTTGATGTTGCTGGTGACACGAGGTCGATGTAACTAATAGCTTTGTTTGATGTGGATGTCTGCCTTAAAATGTTTCGCCACAACACAGTCAGGTAGAGTTATGGGAGTACCTTGTTGTGTTGCAAACATGTAGGTACTGCAGGAATGTCCCCAAGAATGTATCAGTATTCCTCCTCTTTAGAAGGAGCTCAGAACTGACTGACCTTCTTGGAATTATCTTCCGAGACCCCGCAAATTTAAAAATCCTACATTGCTTTGTTCTCAAGTTATCGCATTCAAAAGATTTTCGGAAAACTTGACCTCTGACCTTTGTTGAGGTCACTGAGATTTGAACTTGCCCAAGACTTTTACGTGAAGCTCCCACATTGCCTGCTTCTCGAGTTTTTGCCTTCACAAACTTCAGCTGGTTAGCAGGGTGTTGATCATATCCCGTCATCCTTTTATGGCTGAGGGGTAAAAGCTGCTGTTTCTGTTAGCTATATGCCACTTGATCCAGATGTAAGGGACTATTTTGCAAGAACTGGAAGATTCTGCTATTCATGGCCATCATCCAATCTCTTTTTGGCGTTCAGTAGCTAGGCCAGTGTTCCAGGTCAAAGAATAGGTGCACTGCATTGTATCTACAGTTTATACACAATAAAATAACTTGTCTTAAGTCTTGTTCTCTGAAATCACATCATCACATTTTGGCTAATTCCTCGACTACAAAGAAATTCACCATTTTTGAAAGTTTTGGTATGAAACAAGTGTTGCCCTCTGTTTTGAAGTTGCAGTTTTTCAGATGATTGCTTAAATCCAAAAGCTGCTGCTTCAATGTGTGATGCTGTCTTCATTCCTCTCCTCCTACCATGATCTCTCTTTCCCTCACTATGCTTCTCTTGTGTGGTTGCTGTACAGGAGTAGCTAAAGCATGCATCTAAGCAGGTTGGCATAACATTAGAGAGGGCATGCTATTTGATATGGCGGTAATCTTCTGTTAAATCCCCCAAGAGTGAAACACAGCCGCCTGCAGCTTTGCACAGATTTCAAAAATGGCTCTTTTTTTCCCTCCTTTTTCTCTGTACAGATATACACCCTAACTTAGATCAGCTCTGCATATGTGTATGTGACATGTATGGGTGTGGAATTACTGAGACTTAATGTCACTGTCCCCAGTTAAGGCGCTGGTTAAGCTAAGCATCCTAATATAGGTTTATAGCAGAATGACGTGATTTTGTGAAGTGCAGATACTGAGTGCAGTGGTGTGTTCATCAGCACTTAATGTGTGGTCGTTCAAATTTGAAGTTGGCAAACTATTACTATATATATATATATATATATATATATATATATATATATACAATACCCAGAGTGATTTTGGCTTGTGCACTTATATATGTATTTTAGCCTTTTAACTGCAAGCATATAGTGCTGTTTAGTCAAGTCTTCAGTCACCCTTCTTTATAGTTTGATTCCAAGAAGCCAGACTTTCTTGCAATTTAAAGTGGTCTTGAGAAGTTGTTCTGCAGGCTTTTTAAAGGTCTTTCAATTTCAGTATAATTATTGTACCTAACCATTTTCATTCTTTAGCTGAATCTTTGAAAAAAAGCTATAAATAATACATGAAAAAACACATGACAGGCATAAAATAGTATTTTTGCACCATGTGTGTCCTTAAAAAATTGAGTAAACTTAACAAGTGGAGGATTACTGAAGTGGCAGGCCTAAACAAACTATCCCCATCAGATGAACAGTATCTGACAGTCATGTCCTTAAGAAATAGGAAGAAATGCTGCATAAAGCTGACACAGGACCTAAGAGATCCATTTGGCCCTTCGATTGATCTATTTACTGATTCCTAAAGCCTTATCAGAAATAGTCTTAATGCAAGGATGGCTATTAAGAAATCATTGACAGGGAAGGGAAACGAGTAGAAACAGGCGGGGGCCAAATGCACAAGAACTGAAACGGCCTTGAAATGAGTGGCAAAGGTCTTATGGAGTGATGAATCCAACTTTCACATTCCTGGTTCAAATTATCATCACTATGTTCATAAGGAGGTCAGGAGAGAGTATCTACAGCCATCTCTAAAACACAGTGGGGGGTCATGGCTTGGGGCTGCATTTTAGCCAGTGATGTTGGGGATCTTATCTAAATTACCAAGATATAGAAACGCACACTGGAACACTGTCAGCTGTGGACTGGCCTCCTCAGAGCCCCAATCTCAACATTATTGAAGCAGTGTGGGATCATCATGACGGAGAACAGAACGAAAGGCAGCAAACATCTAACGAGAAGCTTTTAATGTCCTTCAAGAAGCCTGGAAAACTGACCCGACGAAACCGACCTAAAAAAGAAATCTTGTCTAAGAGATTGATAGGTTCATCTAGCAGAAACTTATTGCTGGAACGCCAAGACAATTCTACTACAACAGCAAAAGCATCAGACACCAGGCTGAACTCTTTGGGTAGTCTCGTGCACGAGGGAGAGAACCGTGACGAGCGCCGTTCCTGCCGCTCGAACCCCGGTCGCTCTCAGTTAGCCCCCTCGTAGCACTGCTCTTTATTGTGGTTACATGAATATGCATGGTTTCATTAACATATGACGTCTTACGTAGGCATACATGTGAACAAAGAGTACCGTCTGTGTATTTGTGCAGGTGTGTGTGCGTGTGTGTGTGTGGGGGGGGTCAAGATGTGACCCCATGAACGACTCCCCTAAATCTGCTGGGCCTGGAAGTCCAGCAGTTCGTCTAAACAAAAGGCACTTAAACAGACATGGATGTGTTTACGTACCATAAAACAGTAAAAGAAGGTACGACCTCTCTCATGACCTTAGGATGAGTGTGTATGCCAGAGTGTCTTTGCAGACTGCTAAGGATCTCACATCCTATCACTACACAATCGATCATACACCTCTAAGAATATATGGTTATATATTTCTAACATGGCAATCCAACAATATAAACCTAACAGAGATTTCAGGCTGTGTTGAAGAGTAAAGGTGTTCAAATAAAATGTTGACTTTAAAGTAGGGCTGCGCGATATGACCAGAATCTCATATCCCGATATAAAACATCTATCGTTCGATAACGACATAAATCACAAAAATGCAACATTTTCTGTAAGTTCTGTGAATCTCGGGCAGCTCGACTTGCGTGAAGTGTTTCCAGCTGCGCGTCGTGTAGCTGGAGTCGAGTGTTTTAACAGATGCATGACATTTTTAGACATAAGTTGTAACGGGACCATCAAAACCATGAACAAATATTGCCGTAAACAGTTTATTTTGCGACACCACGAAACAAACGATAGCGTAAAATGAAACGATAGATGTTTTTATATCGTCATCCGATATATATCGTTATATGAACAGCCCTACTTTAAAGCTTATTAGTATTGTACAAGCTCTGTTTTTGCCTTTTATATTATGTCCATGTATATTTGCACATTTCAATCAATCACTGTACCTAATTCCCATTTCTTAGCAAAATATAAAAAAAATGTAAGATTGCTTAAGACTTTGTGTGTTTGTACTGTACATATAAAAATATACATTCTTCGTGTTAATGCTTTCAATACTCATAATGTATCATTGGAAGACCTTAAAGCCATTACAACCTAAAAGATTGCGGGATTATCTTACTTTCCTTACCCTAGCTAAGGTTTCAGCAAAACAGTGTTAAGTATCATAGATATACATGAGTTCATATAGTGTTGCATGTTACGCATATCCCTGAATCTGCTGACAGGATTTAGTGGAACGAAAGCGTTTTTGTGTTGCGGTCACTGTAGACTCAGAACATGATTTTGTGACCTAATGTCAGAAACACAAGAACATTGCATGATTGTGTGTTTTTTTTTTTCCTGTCAGAAATACAAGGAGTTTGAGCGGGCAGTACGGGTGGAAGAGATCGATGGTCTGCGGCTGGTTAAGAGGCTGGCAGAGAACATGGAGGAGATGTTTCACAAGAAAGCTCAGGCGATGAAGGTATGTTTCCCTACGTTAATTTTCATCCATCACACAAACAACTTGAATAAACCCCCAAATTATCTCAACAAATAACAATGATGTCAAAACTGCAAAGAGAGAGAGACTTTTTAGCTCTATATGTTCAAGTCTTTGTGATATGATATGTGAAGGAGTGACTATCCAAGAATAGGTGAAGCAAAAGGCAGACTAGACAGACTTCAGCCCCCTGAGATACAGGCACTGAGTGCAAGTATAACCAGCCTTGCCCACTGCCCCTTCACAAGTCCTCTGACTTTAACCTCCATCTGATCTATATATGTATATGATATATATGCATTTCTTTTTTTTTTACTTTGCACACATGAAGATGTTTTTGTATTGATGGTTCTTGTGCAAAATCATGTTTTATATCATTTGTAGTTTGACACTGTAAGCATCTATTTTTAAGTAAACTTGGCCGTATATTGTTGGTGCATTAATCCAACGTCGTTTTCATGTCTGTGGATGTTGTGTGTGTCAGTGCTGTAAGGCGCACTGCACAATGTGGCAGCGCGTCCACAGTGCGCTGCCTCTTTGGCTGGGTCTCTCGCTCCAGGTGACTGATCCTATCAGGACAACATGGTGCTGTTAACAGAAATTGGATTTTTTTCTGAGAATTTGGTCAGAGGATGCACGCCTAAAGGAAGTGAGTGAGTGAGAGGCGTGCAGATAGAATTAAGCCATTTCCACGTCTTATGTATGGTACCGTTTCCTGCTTAGGTTGCATAATGGTGCTTGTTTTGCAGTGTTATAATCACCCTTAAAATGTTCAGATTTCCATATGTGGACATAGAAAATGTATTTCCAACTGCTGTGCGTCATCTGGCATTTCAAAAATATCACTCCTACTCATATACAGCATTTGCTGGCATGAAGGCAAGCTTCTAATTGAATATTTCTACTGTCATTGAATTCTGTAATGAAAAACAAAGGAATGAATCAGTTTTCTAATGATAATGAACATTGTTTTGTATTTCAACCAAATGCCATGTGCTCCACATGAAGATTAAGCTTACATAATTGTATTTTATGACCGAGAGATTAGATGTCTGTGTGCTTCCTTGGGATTCTGTAAAATCCACGGAGACATGAGGTTCAGCCAGTTAATGGCTTCTTGAAAGTCCCTGTCTGGATGCTGGATGCCTGACAATTGTGCATCTCAGTAGGCTTTGTGGGAGTTTGTGTGTTTGTATCTGTATGAAGTAAAAGTTGTGGGGATCGATGTGAAGGTCACGGGGTGCCCGGTACGTTTTTAGACAGGGAACAAGTTGTTGAGAGGAAGAGAGATAGAAATGTTAGAGAAAATCATTTGAAAGAAGCATTTGCGTGTGGGAAAATAAGGTGTAAATTTAACCTTTGTTAGCCACGATTTCATTTCACCTCCTTTTGGTCTTGGCCTCGTGATGAATTGTTTGTTTCAGCCATATAATGGACGCATCGATGAGTCCTTTTTTCCTTCTTCTTTCCCATCTTGCTCCATTTTCTCTTTATTACCAGAGCTCTCATCTGTCTGGCCTAGCGTGCACTCCCACAGCTGTCCTTAAGCCATCCCTCTCTCCTTTGTCTGTCTCTCCCTTCTCTGCTCCGCCTCTTCCCACGTCTCTGCTTTTTACTAAAGTATATGTGGCGCTTCAGCGATTCAATTTCCGTGCAGGTGCTCTGCCCTGTCCGTCAACGTGGTTTTATCTCCTCGTCTCCACGTCGATTTCCCCTCTTTATCGCTCACCGCCACCTGCTGAGAGACAACAGCGTCTGTTGCTGTGAAAGCGTGCACCTGTAAAAGCATGTGTATGAGCATTGATTTCATTTGGCTTTAAATGCGCCTTAGAGAGATCGTTTTTCCGGTAATTTTGTTCCTAATTTTCAAAATATTTTTTTTAATTTGGGTACTGAAATATTATTTTAAATGTAACCTAAATTACTCAACATTTTCAAAGCAGGCATCTTGGCGAGTGAAGTAGGAACCCAGCATGGCTGTCATTACTGCATGATCTTTCTTCTATGGCAGGTGAAACCTTTTACACAGTAATGTATGTAGAACTGTGTGTTCTTGAATTGCTGTTTTATGGCATTGGTGTCTACTTTCTTTCTCCTCTCATATTTGCACTGATTTAACAAAACCTGGTGGGAGCAGTTCGTTCTTGTAGTTGCTTTGGCAGATTTAATTGCACTAATATACAACAAACAAAAAGGGCAATCAAACAGTTCTTCGATGTAGACTTTAAAGGACATTATGTACTGCATGTCTGCGTGTCTAGCTTTTGTATGTGCTGTAAATCCACAGACACTTGCGTGGCTTGCATGTTAGCCCGCCATTGTTATTTTTAATTGCTGTTACCTTCATCAGTTCCTGTGGAAGTTGGATATTATCATTGTCTCGCAGACCGCAATTCCTCTCCTATTTCTGTCGCTCCAGAAAAAAAACAATAAAACAAAAAATGCTCGTCTTCAGACTGAAAATGGTGGCAACAGCAGACGGTTAAAGAAACAGCGAACACGTTGTTATCAAAGTTGAAAGGCGTGGAGCTATTGTAATGCCCCCTTTGAAGTCAAGCATGGCTGTGTTTCATGTGACAAATGCACTTCAAAGCAGAGTGGATGCCTCGCTGCTAGGGCTGTTTCTCCTGTAATGGCATTCGGTCTCTGCTCTGTACCTGCTGATATCATTTACCTGTGGCAACTCTGCCTCTGAAGTCCTCATCCTGATTACTAGTGCAGAGTACAGAACGTTTGCAATGTTGTAGGCTAAAAATAAAAGGCAAACATGGGATTGGAAGTGAAATTTCTCAGCCAGTAAAACCTCCTATGATATCTAATTTTCTTATTGCTGAAATGTACTTTGAATGTTAATGTTGAAGTTAGCATTTCTCATCCTCTGCGGGAAATAATTTGATTTAAAATGTTTTTCCCAACAGGTGAGACTTAATACTCACATTTTTTTTAAAGAAATGTAACCGATTATTTAAATAAATAAGGACAATGACAACAATATATGTTATATTCTAAGATGAGTAAAATCATTCGATCATCACCTAACAGTTAATAACCAATTAATGTATATTTTATACTAACTGTATGGAAAACTGGTCATAACTGATGCTAACACTTAAACACTTTCACTTGGGGTTCACACAGATGAACCTTTCATCATATGTCTGCCTAATTATTTGCTTAGCAAATCATAATTTCCTGCTCTCTTGATGGCAAAGAAATATCTATCATCATTAGGGCTGCCACGATTAGTCGACTAGTCACGATTACGTCGATGACTAATGTCATAGTGGACGCATTGTTTGAAGCTTTGTAAGATCCCAAAAGACGCAGGAATAAGTAGTAGGATTTAAGAGTGTAATAACTAGAGATGGACCGATCCGATATTACGTATCGGTATCGGTCCGATACTGACCTAAATTACTGGATCGGATATCGGAGAAAAATAAAAAAATGTAATCCGATCCATTAAATATCACGAAAGCACCTCACAAAACTTGCAACACTCCGTAACTCGCCTCAGAACGTTAGCACGTCGGAGCAGTATGCATCACGTGATAGAGCGGCTGTGGCATGCGGGACCTGTCGGTGGTCTGGATAGCATGTGGAGCTTCGCTAGCAACCCGGCATTTCATCTCCGACAAAGTTATCCCCGAGAGAAGTAAAGCAAGTGTGTAAGTCCATCTCTGAATGTTTGTAAAGCATTCCTGCGTTAAGCTTAACAAGCGACTGCCTCTCCGGCTGCTACTTCAATCATGAAACTGCTTAACGATCAGCTGATCGGCTTTTCTGTCGCGAGTCCGTCTCTCTTCTTTGTTTTTGGCCCACTTTGCACCAGAAAGAGGAAACCAGCGGCTGAACAACAGCAGCACGTTTAAGCTTGATCAGCTGTTGTTACAATGTATTTAATATTACTTTCTACTCGAGGATCTTTTTCTACGTAGCTGACGGCTGGTAACTGTGCAGGGGCGGATCTAGCAAAGTTTAGCCAGGGGGGCCGATAGGGCATTAACAGGGAAAAGGGGGCACAAAGACATACTTTTCTTTCTTATTCTCATTTAAAATGTCGAGCTTTTAATAAATAATTATCTGACACCCAAAGTTTTAATTTGATGTAAAATGAATAGAAGTCAATTACTGTATATAGTAACTATTAAGTCTAATATATATACCCTAGTAAGCTATAGTACTTTTTCCTTTGGGAAGGTACCATCTGTGCAGTCTGCAATTTTGTTGAAGAAAGATGTTGAATCTATTTAATATTTCTTGAAAAATAATTGATTTCTGTGCATTTTTTTTCACACTGCATCAAATTAAGGTTGATTACGTCGATTAAGCATCATGAGGTGGAGTGTGAGGGGTGGTTCCCTATTTTTTATTTATTTATTTTTGTTGTTGCTGGGAGTTGGAACCCTATTAGTTAGGTTGCTTAATATTTATGCTAAGTACTCTTTAAAATACCAGAATAGGGAGGATGGTGTAGGTTTAAGTTTATTAGATTGATCAGTATTGCTGAACTATGAAATATTTTTTTTTGCATACAGGTATAACAGAATAGCTTTAGTGTAGTTGTTGTTTTAAACTTGAGTATGAACTTATACAAAATGCAGCAAGATATTTAAAAACCAGTTTTGTTGATTAAAAAACACTATATCGGATTCATATCGGTATCGGCAGATATCCAAATCTATGATATCGGTATCGGTATCGGACATAAAAAAGTGGTATCGTGCCATCTCTAGTAATAACGGACTGAAACAGAAGATGGCAGCACTGCATGTACAAGGATGCCAGCTGCCGTTAAACCCCGAAGAAGAAGAAGCTGTGTCCGGTATCGTAGCTGTGTACAAATTCAGGAACCGCATCCTCCAGGAACGCCAGGACCGCCTCCTACAACGCAGGTCTCGCCACTGGCGATATGAGCGCCTACAAAGCGGCATCATACGGCGTGCGGCGCGCGGTGAGAGATGCCAAACGCAGGTACCGGGAACGTGTGGAGTCCCGCTTCCACCAGGGCGACACACGGAGTATGTGGCACGGACTACGCACCATTACGGACTACAAAGCCAGGGACACTGCGCCGATCAACGCCGACTCTGCATTCACGAGCTGAATCGGTTCTACGCCCGTTTCGAGGTTAGCCAGGCGGCTAATGCTATCTACCGCCTGATTACCGAGGACAGTGACGTCATCAGTGAGAGACCGGTGACCAGCATCGCGGAGCATGACGTCCGAGCGGCACTGAGGAGAGTGAACACAAGGAAAGCGGCGGGGCCAGACGGCATCACCGGCCGTCTGCTGCGCTGCTGTGCTGACCAGCTAGCAGGTGTGTTCACTTACATCTTCAACGAGTCCCTGGCGAAGTCTGTGGTCCCCACATGCTTCAAAAGATCCACCATCATCCCTGTGCCCAAGAACAGCAACCCCTCATCCCTGAACGATTACCGGCCAGTTGCACTGACCTCGGTAGTAATCAAGTCAAGTCAAGTCAACTTTATTTGTCAATTCTGCCACATGTACAGGACATACACAGAATAGAAATTGCGTTACTCTCAAACCCTAGTGATTAGAAAAATGCAAATAAAATAATTAAAAAGTAAAAATTTAAATAAATTTAAATAAATACAATACAATTTTACGTATAACAAAAAAAGCTATGCAATATACAATATACAATATTCAAGTAAGAAGGCATAGTGGTGCAAAATAGGCAAATAGTGCAAATGGGGATTTAGTAGTGTACGGTAAGAGATAGTGTAACAACAAAGGCTTATGAGGTCCAATGCTTAAGCAGTCCAATGCTCCACAAAGTGACTGGAGCAGGCCAGTGAGTGCGTCAGAGAGTGAGTGTGTGTGTGTGTGTGACAGAGTTCAGTGAGACCGTGGTGGAGAAGAGGGGAGAGGGGGGCAGAATCGGGAGGGAGTTTAGCTTCCTGACAGCCTGATGGATGAAGCTGTCCTTCAGTCTGCTGGTCCTGGCCTGGAGACTCCGCAGTCTCCTCCCTGACGGCAGCAGCTTGAAGAAGCTTTGCATTGGGTGCGTGGGATCAGCCGCTATGCAAAGGGCTTTTTTAGTGAGACGGGTGCTGTAAATGTCCTGGAGGGAGGGGAGAGAGACACCAATGATCCTCTCTGCAGCTCTCACTATGCGTTGGAGGGTTCTATGACAGGACGCATTGCAGGCTCCAAACCACACAGTGATGCAGCTCGACAGGATGCTCTCGATGGTGCCTCTGTAGAAAGTGTACATGATGGGGGCTGGTGCTCCTGCTCTTCTTAGTTTACGGAGAAAGAAGAGACGCTGCTGTGATTTCTTGGCCAGTGCTGTGGTGTTGTACGTCCAGGAGAGATCCTCTGTGATGTGCACACCCAAGAACTTGGTGCTGCTCACTCTCTCCACAGACGCTCCGTCAATGGTCAGAGGAGCATGTTGGGTGTGCATTCTCCTGAAGTCCACAACAATCTCCTTCGTCTTCTCCACATTCAGAGAGAGATTGTTGTCAGCACACCACGTGGCCAGGCGTCTCACCTCACTTCTGTAGTCGGTCTCATCCCTGTTGCTAATGAGACCCACCACCGTTGTGTCGTCCGCAAACTTGATGAAGAGGTTGGAGCTGTGTGATGGAGTGCAGTCATGGGTCAGCAGAGTGAAGAGGAGGGGGCTCAGCACACATCCCTGCGGGGCCCCCGTGTTTAAAATGATGGTGCTGGATGTATTACTGCCGACCCGTACTGCTTGAGGTCTTCCGGTGAGGAAATCCAACAGCCAGTTGCACAGTGAGGTGTTGAGCCCCAGCTGGACCAGTTTTTGAATGAGCTGTTGGGGGATTATAGTGTTGAATGCTGAACTGAAGTCTATGAACAGCATTCGAACATATGAATCTTTTTTGTCCAGGTGTGTGAGTGCTGAGTGGAGTGCAGTGGAGATGGCATCATCGGTTGAGCGATTGGGCCGATACGCAAACTGGAAGGGGTCCAGGGAGGGGGGCAGGACAGTCTTGATGTGCTGCATGACTAGTCGTTCGAAGCACTTCATCAGGATGGGAGTAAGTGCAACAGGACGGTAGTCATTAAAGCAGGAGGGAGATGACTTTTTTGGAACCGGAATGATTGTGGTGGCTTTAAAACATGTGGGGACGACAGCCTGGATGAGTGATATGTTGAAGATGTCTGTGAAGACATCAGTGAGTTCCACTGCACAGTCTCTCAGTGCACGACCAGGATGAAGGTGTTTGAGAGGCTGCTGAAGAACATCATCTCCTCCTCCATCCCAGACACCACAGATCCGCTGCAGTTCGCCTACAGATCCAACAGATCCACAGAGGATGCCATCGCCCACGTCCTACACACCACTCTCAGCCACGTGGACAAGAAACAGGGTAACTATGTGCGAATGCTGTTTGTTGATTACAGTTCAGCGTTTAACACAATAGTGCCCTGCAGACTGTTCACAAAGCTGAGGGATCTGGGACTTAACAGCCGTCTGTGTGCATGGGTGTTGGACTTCCTCACTGGCAGAACTCAGGTGGTGAGGGTGGGCAGGTGCTTCTCCAACAGCATCACCATCAACACAGGAGCACCTCAGGGATGTGTCCTCTCGCCACTGCTCTACTCCCTCTACACTTCAGACTGTGTGGCCACCCATGGCTCCAACACCATTGTGAAGTTTGCTGACGACACAGTGGTGTTGGGTGCCATCTCCAACAACGATGAGGCGGCCTACATGGATGAAGTGAAGAATCTGGCATCGTGGTGCCAGGACAACCACCTCCAGCTGAACGTCAGCAAGACCAAGGAGCTGGTGGTGGACTTCAGAAGGAGTCAGCACAGAGACTACAAGCCCATCATCATCAATGGAGCTCCAGTGGAGAGGGTGCAGTCCTTCAAGTATCTTGGTGTCCACATCTCCTCAGACCTGACATGGGCTGCCCACATTCAGGTCCAGACCAAAAAGGCTAGGCAGCGCCTGTATCACCTACAACAACTGAGGAAGTTCAGGGTCTCTCCAAAGATCCTCAGGATTTTCTATACAGGCGCTGTGGAGAGCATCCTCACACAGAACATGACATCGTGGTTTGGGAACAGCTGTGTGAAGGACCAAAAAGCTCTCCAGAGAGTGATCCGTACAGCAGAACGCTGCTGCAGGATTGCTCTCCCCCCGCTTCAGGACACCTACACCAGGAGATGCTGGACTAGAGCAGCGCAGATACTGAAGGACCCGTCCCATCCTGGCAACAAACTGTTCCAACTTCTGCAATCTGGTAGAAGGTTCCGCATCTTCCGGGCAAGGACAGAGAGACTCAAGAGGAGCTTCTATCCCCAAGCCATCCGGGCCCTAAACACACACACCCGCCCTCTCACATTATCTATAATTGACTGAGACAGGACTCTTCCAGACACTAAACCAAGGCACAATGTACATTTCAATTCCTTTAATTTTAAATATGTTTATATTGTCTATCCTGTAAAATAGTCAGATGTCTATTCATATTAATGTACAGAATTCACCTGCTTGCTGCTACTACTGCACATTCACCCAGTGTATATACTATATGTATGTATATACTATATATATATATATATATATATATATATATATATATATATATATATATATATATAATGTTCTTCCTCTACACCCCCCCCCCCCCAATTTTTGCACAAGTCGAGGAGCGTGTCAGGCTACATTTCACTGTGTGTTATACTTGTATAACTATGCATGTGACAAATAAAGAACCTTGAACTTGAACTTGAACTCCTGTGCCGCATTTGTAGGCCGATTACGTTACAGTGACACGACGAAGACGGTCCAAATCCGAAGACGCCGACAAATGCGTCCTTCATTTCCCCAGATTTGAAGGATGGGTCGGGTGTATACTTCGTGGCCCAAACTATCCCAGAATTCATAGCGCGGCCCATTGGGGCCCTGCTCAGTTTCCAACAATGGCGGCAGCTAGTTAGTTTTAATATTACTCTTATTATTCTTTCTGGGTCACAAAATAAATGTTTAACATATTTTCAGGCGAGAATGTAGCTGTGTAAACCTCAAATATCTGCTCAGTTTATCAAGACACCGCATATTTTCACAAGCGCTCCGACGTTTTCGGAGACGCCTGTTACCCACTAGCTCGATAGCTAGCCGGGGGCAGGGCTCACTAGAGCCGTGAGAACACCGGACTCCCGGCAAATCGTTTTCAAACCCACCGCCGTCTTTCGCTACTCAGGTTAAACATGATATATAAGTCACTTAGATAACTTACAAATGTTATTGTTTGGCTTTCTTTAGTATTTTATTTGTTCCTGAGTAAATCGGTTTGTCTGAGATTAAAGTTATAGTTTTTACACAGCTGAATAAACGTCAAGCAGACAGCTGATTATCAGAAGTGTGAGATGCTCAAGAATTTACTCCGGTGTCCTGTTATATTTTAGATAGCAAGGAGTTTATTAAACTTCACCGAGACAATCTGCACATTTCATTAAAATTTAATAAATATAAGAGCAGATGCTGCTGGTGCAATAAGCTGTAGTTTTACGTCCAATGGATGATGATCTGTAGAGTAGAGCAGCTGCTGCTCCACATCGAAAGGAGCCAGCTGAGGTGGTTCGGGCATCTGGCAAGGATGCCCCCTGGGCGCCTCCTGGGCGAGGTGTTCCAGGCATGTCCCACCGGGAGGAGGCCCCGGGGCAGACCCAGGACACGCTGGAGAGATTATATCTCTCGGCTGGCCTGGGAACGCCTTGGTATTCCCCCGGACAAGCTGGAGGAGGTGGCTGGGGAGAGGGAGGTCTGGACCTCTTTGCTTAGGCTGCTACCCCCGCGACCCGACCTCGGATAAGCGGATGAAGATGGATGGATGGATGGATGGATGATGATCTGATTGGTCGACTAATCGCAAAAATAATCGGTGACTAGTCGACTATCAAAATAATCGTTTGTGGCAGCCCTAATCATCATATGTACTCAAAGTGCAGCTGTAGATTTTGATGATGCACCAATTTCGGGTATTTTTTTTGGATTGATTTATTTATAAAATCCAAAATTTGCCCTTACATACTCATTTTCGTGTATTGTTGTAAACGTGTTGAAAAGTGTGCTCTGGGTGATGACCTGGTCTAAGCAATAAAATATTGAAAATTACTGACAAAACTAAAACTAAATAAGTTTAAATATTTAAGTGATGATCAGCTGAATGCTACGTCACAAATGATTGTGAAATTACACCAAATGTTGATTGCCGTTAGAAGAAAAAGTCTTGCAATGCAATCTAAATATGACATGTGTCAAAACAAATTCTTGTTAGCATCAAACTCCTAATGAGCATGCTGCTGAAGCCTTCTTCCTGTTTCCTTCTTACTGTAGGATCTGTACGTTGCAATAGAAAGTGCCCTGAGGTGACTGTTGTTGTGAATTGGTACTTTATAAATAATACTGAGTTTAATTGACCTGAGTTAAAAACAGTTGAAAGTTCTACCTTTTTTTGTTTTTACTGTTTTTAATTATATATGTAGCTTAAATGATCACTACAGTTATCTGCACTTTTGCCATTGTTACGTTGTTTCGTTCACTGTTGATCTTCAGTCTAAGATTATTTTCAATCATGCATTTCTGTTGAGAGTGATCACTGTTAATGACGAGGCATGGCAGGCCAGTGGATGTCCTTCTCCTCCCTGTCACCAAAAAAATTATCATTAATGGATTTCATGTCTTGAACAATGAAATGAGCGTGCATACAGCGAGCATGGCTAAGGGGAATGCCAAGAAGAAAAGATGAGTCAAAAGTTTGGCCTAAGCAAGAAACTGAAACACGAAACAAAGACCAGGGTGAGGTGGTGCAGGGATCGGGTAACAGGGCTGCACTTTAGATTCCCTTTCAGTCAGCAGAACTGCTGAGCTATTGATTATTGGGACTTGATGTTTCAAAACACGCCGTGTCCCTTCATCTCTGTCATTCCCTCTATTTTTCACTTTTCCTTTTATTTTGTTTCCCTTCTGTCTCTCCATCATGCTCCAGTCGCTTGCCTTATAAAAACGGAGAAGAAGTGTCACAGGGCACTTTTTCCATTTTGTTGATTCTGCAAGTCTTCCCTGGCTGGTTTGACAAAATTGCTGTCCCTAGTGCTATTGACGGGTCGTCCCAAGCCAAGCTTTCTCACCTGAGCTCAGGACTATGGCAGAAACAAGACACGAAGGACTCGCAGGCCAAGGCTTAGTTAGCATTTCCTTTTATATCCAAGACAGAGCTATGTATGTGCACGTTTTTTAACTGCACTAGCTTAGCGTACTTTATTTGTTTATATCACGTGGACATATTTATAATTTTATCTATTCCTGCCATTATATTAGAGAAAAATATGTAATTCAAACAGGGCTGATAAATAGATATAATTTTAGGTTCTGATCCTGATATTTAACTTTTATTGGGTAGCAACTCTGCTACTCTATGGACAGATCTCTGCAATAACTTCTAACTTCCAAAGATGGTTACAGGACAAATGGGAAGTTAAGTTGTACTCCGAAGTACAAATGTGTGTTGAAGCAACAGCACACAGGACCTTAGGGAATGCTTTTTATGTGAGTCTATTTAGAGCTGTAGTTGATGTGGTCTTGTTCTTTGTTACCTCTGGAGAGCATTCAGATTCAGGCCACTGCCCTCCCTTTTTTGGTGGAGGGAACATCCTGAGGCAAGGCTTAATGTACTGCTTTAAAAAAGTCAGAGACTTCCGTTACCAGTCAATAATGTATGTGACCACCCCATCCATCCTTCCTCTGCTTCTCTGACTGTGGCTCTTAGCATAGCTCAGCTATATATGACAGCTAACTTTCACAGCTTTAGTGTTGCATTCATAATGGATAGGCATTTGCTAAGGTCAGCGGCTTCATCCGTCAGGAAACTCGGAATACAGCAAGCACGGCGCAAGAACAACAACAAGCCAATCACGCTGACAGTTAAATGAGGGGGATCGTTTCTGAACTTTTGAAAGTGTAAACAAACTGAATCCTTTGTTAGGCAAATCATAATCACACGATGTCAGATAATGGAAGGGGGTAGATGAGTCCAAATGTCAGGAAAAAAGAGGGGGCGGATGGAGGTGGGTGGGATGGAAAGTGTTGAAATTTTTGTTTAATTCAGTGGGAAGACATCACTTATTTACGTTAGAGATCTGGGAACCATTAGACAAGCAAGGTTTCGCTCAAGCTTAAAGACACTCGATCTAAATAGATCTTAATTAAAATGTAACATGTAAATCTAAGCACACTGTCAAATTACATTTAATAAAACAGATATCTTTCTTAATAGAAATGCCATCGTTTTTGGGGGGAATTTTTTCTTTTCTAGTAACTAAGAGCCCTGTCCCGTTACCATAGCAGGTCCTGTTAGCACTGTACATGTAGCTTTTTACTCTGGCAGCGGTGAAAGCGAATGTGCTCGTATAAGGGCGTGTGTTTTCAAAGAGGCTGTTGCTGCGTCAGTTTAATTATTACTGTCATCTCATACCAAGCAAAGCCTCGACAGAATGGTTTGAAAAGAAAAGTAATTTCCTCTCTTTTTAAACTGCATCATACATTTTGGCAGGACCATCTATTGACAAAAAGACATGGCAGGCTCATTTGAATTTTTGCGAGACACACACGAACGCACGCAATCAGACAGCATGCTACCTTGTGTACGCCCACAGCAACGCAACATGCACACAAAGATAAACACGCCACCTGGAGTGTTCATCCTGGTGATATGGGGGAATTGAAATTCACAGGAGTAAGGAGTATCTACTTATCTCTAATGTGTTTTTCCAATTGAGAGACTCCCTGCTACTATGCAAGTTATTTTTCCCCTAGAGCTTTTAGTCCCATCTTATTGCTTGGTAAGTTAAACTGCATTAATAATATGTCAGAACTGATTACCAGAGGTAGAAAATAAGTGTTCAAATGTTCGGTAGAGTGCAGTAGAGCAGAAATTACAACAAGCCATATATTCCTTAATGTATTCCTTGAGAAAATGTAATGCTTTGTAACACTTAAATCCAATAATTTTTGTCTGAACCAGATTAATAGGCTCAATTCTGATTGGAGTTCAGGTTACCTTATAACTCTATACATGGACACACATGCATACAGTTCATGGACTCATGACGCATATAGTACATGCATACTTGCACATGTTTAAGGACTGACATTTGCAAAAGAAGCAGAATAGGTCAAGGAGCTAATACTTCAAGGTGTGAGCTGAGAAAACGATTAACACTCACACGCACGCACAAAAACAGACCATTACCCACTCACAAATGCTGACAAGTATGTTTGTATCGACAATGGCTTTTGCAAGCAGCAGCTGACATTTTGTTGGGAGTGTGAGGCTAAGTGATCAGACCTTCAGAGAATGCTATTCTATCATTCCTCTTTCATCCTCCCTTTATTTCACCGTCCTTATCTTTGTTTGTTCCTCGAGTTCTCAGCAAATGTACCTGCACACACACACACACACACACACACACACACACACACACACACACACACACACACACACACACACACACACACACAGAAAGAAGACATCCAGGTCCTTTCTGCCTTGCTTCTCTCTCTCAGCCTCTCAGAGATCATAAAGAAGGTTGAACACATGTATACATAATCAATAGCCAACTAGAATGAAGCATAGAATGATATGCAACAGTACGCAATGGCCAGGTGTGTTGCTATGGTGAAGAAAATGATTGGTTGGACTCTAGATTACAGCGTTCACTTCCAAAGACAGTCTGCCTGCACACACAAGCGCAGCAGCGCAACACACTAGCGCAGCAGCACATGGCCTGGCTGAAATAAGCTGGCTGATTGCAGGAGTTTTACTGGTAAAGCCATTTGAATGGAAATGTGAAATGGAAGTCTATTACTAAAACTCATAGACATCAGGACCAGCTGTGAAAGAGAGAAATTACTTGCGATAAGAACTTACAATGTGCATCAGTAGAAAGACGTACGAGGAAGCATTGCTGTGTGTGTCTGTGTTTGTGTGTTGAATAGAGATTCCTGAGAGTCAGTCCTGCTGCTCTCGGCCTGAAAAGCCAGTTTCTAGTCCTGCTTCTTTATACTGAGAGAATTCTTCTAAAAGCTCCTCACAACACAATATTTATTTTAATGAACAAAAAACACCCCAAAAACAAGGTTACTCCAAATTGTGCTCATTTTTAAAAAATGCGCACATGCATGAGAATCTTTTTCTCTCTTAAACTGTTCCTCCAGTACTTTGTACACATCAGCAGATCTACTACACCTGTTTAAAAAGCTAGTATATGCTATCAATTGGTACTTTTTTAGTTTCTTAAGAATCTTCCTTGGTAAGGGATCAAGGCTGTAAGGGCGCAGTTATGTCTTAAATCATCATGACTAACACCAGAGGCCCTTAAAGTTTTGTCTTCAGTTCTCAGCCATCGTTAGACTACTTAGTGAGAATAACTGTTAAGACCTCTCAACAGTTAATTTCCATTTTTAACACCGATGACTGGAGCTATCTAAATGTGGACACGTTAAAAGAGTTGTTCACTGGCATTACTGGACCTAAGCCCCTGGTGTAAGAGTTGGACAGGTCAGCAACTTTAATTATACGTGATTACATTATATTAGTTTTACCCGAGTGATTCAAGTGAGTGCTGACAGAGTATAATATTACTTGGAGTTCTTGCCATGCATTTATCATGCTAATGATCTGATAACCAGCAGTTACATAAATGCTCGTTATTCTGTCTGTTAAACTGTAACAAAAGCAAAGATAAACATGAGTAACCTTTGAGTAAAATTATGAATTTGGGCTCTGCAGGGCAAACACCTTGGACTTTGAACTGCTTTAAGGCATGGCTAATTCTCAAAAAATATAATCATCAACTCACATTTTGTGGACCCAGCTAAAGACAATTCAGAGACAGTTTTATGGATCCATTCAGGCAACCGAAGGGGAGAAAAAGCAGCTGACTAAGGTTTTCTTATGGTTTAAACCATTATATCTATAAACTATCTGTTAAGTGAATTTAATGCAAGACTTGGAATTTTTTTAGTTAATGTTTGGTGTTCTGAAAGACATTAAAATAACACAACACGCCTACTTCACTTAACAAGGTGTGGGGTTAAAATATTTGCTTGGCCTTTGGACAAAGGGTCAAAGGGGAGAGTCCGTTTTTCAATTCACATTTCCACACACAACATCCCATAATGAGAAAGAGAAAAAAAGGCTTAAAAGTCTTCAAAATTTATTTTTTTTAAAAGACATGTGCATTAGTATTCACAGCCTTTGCTTAGCAATTATTTGAAGCACCTTTGGCAGCACAGCCTCAAGTCTTTTTGAGTATAAGGCTGTAAGCTTGGCACACCTGTTTTTGTGCAGTTTCTCCCGTTTTTCTTTGTAAATTGGCTCTTGCTCCATCACGTTGCATGGGCAGCATTACTGGCAGATCTCTCCAGAGATGTTTAATTGGGTTCAAGTCTGGGGATTAGCTAGGCCCAGAGTGGTCCTGAAATCACTCCATTTTTATCATGACTGCGTGCTTAGAGTCATTGTCCGGTTGGAAAATGAACCTTTGCGTAGTCGGACTTCCAGAGTGCATGATGCTGCCACCACCATGCTTCACTGTGGGGACAGCATTGGCCAAATGATGAGTGGGTAACTCATCATTTGGCCAATGCGTCATCAGACCAGGGAATTTTGTCTTTCATATTCTGAGAGTCCTTCAGGTGATGTTTACTAGAGTGGCTTCTACTGACTACTCTACGATACAGGCCAAATTGGTGGAGTAATGCAGAAATAGTTTTCCTTCTGGAAGGTTCTCCTTTCTCCACGAGCAATACTGGAGCTCTGTCAGAGTGGCCTTTAGGGTATTGGTCACTTTTTTGATTAAGGCCTTTCTACCCTGATCACTCAGATTGGCCGAGAGTCCTGGTGGTTCCAAACTTCTTGGATTGACTACAAGAAAGCCTGAGACACATGCATCCTGGAAGCCTAGAACTATACAAGATCAACAGGTTCATCAGGAATTTGATGGGGATATGGAAAAAAGCACTACAGGCCAACTTCAAGCCAACAGCACAAATCACCATCAAGTGCGGGATTTACCAAGGAGATGCTCTGTCCCTACTGCTGTTCTACATAGGCCTAAACCCTCTCAGTGAGAAGACAAGACTCACTGACAAGATACAGATACCGACTACGGAATGGAGCAATTGTCAGCCACCTACTCTACATGCCAGGAGCGAACGAGACTTCACTGATCCACACCACTAAGTGTCAACAGAAATGACATCGGAGAAGTGTAGTTGGATGGTAACAAAGAGAGGGAAGGTAGTCAGAACTGAGGGGGTCGAACTACCAGAAGGCAACGTTGCAGACATCGAGGACAGCTACAAGTACCTGGGAATCCCACAGGCAAATGGGAACCACTAGGAAAGCTGCAACCACCAAATACTGCAGAGAATAAGGCAACTCCTGAGAAGTCAGCTGAATGGGAAGAACAAGATCCAGGCAATCAACACCTACGCCTTGCTGGCAATCAGATACCCACTGCTATAATAAGCTGGTCAAAGCAGGAGACAGAAGAAAAAGAAAGCTTCTGACCATCCATGGAGAGTTTTACCCCAAATCCACCATCTTGAGACTGTATGATCAGAAAGAAGGAAGCCAAGGACTGTGAGTGTCAGAACCACCGTCCAGGATGAGACAAAGTGGATAAACTGTCTTAAGTTAAATGTTTTGACTTTGTAAGCTCTGAGCACAAATGGACAAATTGGATAATGCAAAAATGACAATTTTATGCATTTAACAATTTTATGCTACCACAAAAACAAAAGAAAGAATGAACATTTCTGTAGTGACTCTACATTCAGTAGTGCTGAAACTGTTAATTGGATAGAAGGGGGCCTCTTACTTTTTCTGCTTTATATGATAAACTCCATCTCTTAAAATTGTTAATTTTCCATGATTGTCTTTCATTTGCAAACAGTAGCATCAGCTTGTCTGCTTCTGAAGGATGATTATTCTCATTAGATAGGGTGAAAGAAGGCACAGATATACCCTCACCCACATAGAGGCACGCACAGCAGACGGTAACAGCAAGAGGGCGATAATGGAGTGTATGTGTGTGTTCGTGTGTCATCACATGTTGTTGTTGTTGTGGAGTTTATGAGCGAAAAAGTGCATGTGTAAAACAGCATGAACTGATGAAGGAGTTTGTTGTCACAGTGTCCAAAGAACCTAAGGCGGTCATTACTTCTAACGCTGAACCATTAAGGAAAATAGGCTCTTTTCACGAGATCGCCAAATGTCTGTCTTCTATCTGTGTGTGTGTATTTGTGCGTTTCCTGAGGGGTTTTAGTGTAGCCTAAGTGCTAAGGGTGCTTTTAAAGCTGGTCGTAAAGCTTTTTTCTCCGCCTATTATTTTTGACCCACTAATCAATTCACTTCTTTACTCAAGCTTTTCTATTTCTCTTATCTTCTCTACTCCTGTAGAGGCTGGTAGAGGCAGCAGAGGAAGCTCACCTTCAACATGAAGAGGATCCAAACCTACAGGTGTGTATTCTTGGACACTACTGACAATTCAACCAGCTAAATAATTCTGTCATCAATGATGAAAAAGAAAAAGTATCAATTTGCATCATGTTTTATAAATAAGTGTTTACATTTGTTTTTTAGGTTTGCAATTTTTGTCTGCTGTTATTATAGAGAAATAATAATACTTTTGGTACTAATACTAATAATAGTAGCAAACCTTATTTCTACTCACAGCTTTGTGAATTGTGTAGTTAATGTCATCTAAAGAACAAAATATGATTACTATTTTTGTAGAGTTACAATTTATTTACATATTTTGTAAAATTAAAATCTATGCATTGTTTTAATACAACTTACAGCCTTTATCCCAACTATAATCCACATTATTATTCAACATCTTATTTAGCATCTTTTGAAGGGGGTCCTGAGTCTTCTGGGCCCTCCAGTACATACCCAGATCACTTCACCTAAAAGGCATCCTGGTCAGATGCCCAAACCACTTCAACTGGCTCCTTTTAAAGTTAAGGAGTAGCAGTTTTACTGTGAGCCCCTCCTAAATGACCAAAGCGCACATACCCTTTAGGGGATCCCCATTTCTGCCACTCCCTTCCATAATCTTTATTCTTGCGGTCACTACCAAGATCTTGTGACAACGAGGGATGGTAGGAATAGAGATTAATCTTGATCAATCTTGATTCACTTTCATGAACAGCTCTATTCACCACAACAGACTAGTGTAGCATCCACGTCCCTGTCAAGCCTCTCAATCTTCTGCTTCACTCTTCCTTCATTTGTGAGCAGTAACTGAGATACATAACCGCTTCCACCTGGGGAAACAGCTCGTTCTGAAACCAGAGTAGGAGTGGGCACTGCACCCTTTTAATGCCTGGCCTCAGATTTGCTAATTCGAATCCAAACCACTTCACACTTGGCTGCAAACAGCCCCAGTATAAGCTGGAGGTCATGGCTTGATGAAACCAACAGAATCACATTGTCTGCGAAAAAACAGAGACAAAATTCAAAGACCATCAAATCTTCCCCCCTCCATGCTCTGCCCTCGGCTGCACTTAGAAAAACTATCCATAGAAATTACGAACAGAATCTGTGACAAACAGCAGCCCCTGTGGAGACCAACAACCACTGCACTGAAGGGAGTTATTGTACACAATTTGCCTCATGCTTTTCCAAGGCATGCTGGGACGTGAAAGGACCAAGCAAAGGTAACACCTCTTCCACCCGACCACATCAACAGGTGGAATTTTCCTTCACTCCCAGGAGGATAATTGCAGCTCTAATGGGGGCTTGCAAAGTGCCCATATCAGCTGTAATTTTCGTGTGTAGTATGACTAGGGCATTCCCCTGCTGTCTCAGGTAGACCCTGTGATGCTTTCAACATTCTGATAATACCCCTGAATAGGGCGAGGGGTAAGGGGAAACTCTGCAAATCCAACTGCAAATCCTTATTTGTAGTTGAACAAATCTGGAGCCAGTAAAGGTGATGCAGCTGCACCTATAGATGTATAATAACTCAACATTTAATTGCATGGGGGAGGAAACACATCTAGTTTGTCAAATAGATATGTAAAGCAAGCAATAATAGTCATGTTTTTATACCTGGGTATACTCTGTGGGAAACACCTTTTGAGTCTGAAACATAAATCATGAATTATTTATGGTGTTATATCTCTGTCACATTCCCACTCAAACATTCAACACTTTCTAAATGACTCCCTGGGAGTTCCATCCTCACTTCTGCAGACTTGGGCAAATGCATTCAGCTAATCATTTCTGTATACACCCCCCCAAACCAAGCTTCTGCTCTCATGGTTCTGCCTCAAATCCATTTGAGCAGCTTTAATTTTTAGAGTGCAGCTTTGTACTTTGTGTGTGTGTGTGTGTGTGTGTGTGTGCGTGCGTGTGTGCGTGCGTGCGTGCGTGCGTGCGTGTGTGTGTGTGTGTGCGAGAGAGAGAGAGAGGCAGAATAGCTGAATATGTGGCGGGGCGAGTTTGTTCAAGCATCGAGCACATCTCAGAAGTTTCTTAAAGTGGGAGGAGCAACAGCAGAAACTTGAGTTTTAAAGAGGAAATATGATACTAAGTCGACTTGGGAGTATTTGCTGGAAAACTACTTATAAATCGCTTGGCAGCCGTGTTATGTGTGTTAGTGGCAGCAGCAGCGAGTATGTGTTTACTCTGTCAGGTTTTAAAGGTATTACAGTGAATATCCTGCGGTGTTCTGCTGTCATTGGTTATTAAGGAGGATCAGTTGCTAGATTTAACCACTGACTGTTGTCCAGCTCTGCCCCTGTCATTTCTTTTTTTATGTTCTTGTTTTTTCCACAAACTGAAATTTCCTTCCTTTGATCTGTAAAGGAAAATTACACCATTTAACACTCTGACCGTGCTTTAAAACAATGCTCACACCCAAGCGCACACATGCACTGACATATAGAAGACAAAACAAATAAGAGAAACCGCTCCGTTTAACATGGTTTTAACTAATAATTTATTCATAAAACAAGGGCAAGCAAACAAAACTGTCTTCTTCAATATTGGGTTGAAAGTATTGTATATAGTTCTGCATGTTTTTGTGGTCATGTGCATTTGATATTTATGGAGTACTGGGTTTGTCTTTTTTGTTTGCTATGCAGCTTAATATGCAATAACATCGTGTGGGATCACAGTGGTGCTTTATGCTGATAATTACTTGGTAGTGATGAGATGAGCATCCTTTTGTTTTAGCTTTAATGCTTTTTAGCTTCAGACGTTGATACTGGCTCATAAAAACAGTAAATTGAGCATTTTGCATATTCTGATATACAGTTATCAAGATACCTTATACTACCACACCTATATGATGTAGGGCTGCTCAATTAATCGAATTTTAATCAAATTTTAATCACGATTACGATCTGGGCTTTCAACGATCATTAAAAATGACTGAGCCGATTATTAGCCCCTCCCTCATGCTTTACTCTCGCCCTGCTCCGTGTGGCAAATCGAGCGCACCTCTCTGCATTTCGAACATACGTCACAACAATGAAGAGGACCCGAGGGAAGCTCGGAAAGCTCAGCAGAAGTTATTTGGAGAGGAGAGTGACTGCTGTTGGTTAAAAAGAGGTAAAAAAAACTTCAGTGGTGTGGAAACATTATGGGTTCAGTCAGACGTGGATCAAGTAGACACAGTGTGTAAACTTTGCTACGGTGTCGTAGCTGCACCACAGAGCAACACTGCAAAGTTCACTAAACATAGATGTTGACATTTTTCATTGATTTCTTATATTGCAAACATTTGCACTGTTATCAGTATTTGCACACTGTTTTATATTATTTTTTAAAGTCATTATTCAACACATTGTTAACCCTTTAAAGCCGGTCAGAGCAGCACGCTCCGTTTTGTGTGACTATTTTTAAATCCCTGTAGAACCTGAACCGTGTAAGCTAGCGCAATAATTTTGTTTGCATATGAAACCGGAGGAGTTGTACTTACATCTTATGTCATCAGCTTGTCCTCGGTCACGGTTTCCTTCCCCATAAAGCTTTGCAAAAACTGCATAAAAGGCGCTTGCAGCAACAAAAACATAATACTCCAGAAACACGCTTTGGCGATCCGATCAGCTGTTCGTAACACTTCCCACATTGACACAGACGTCACCCTAACTATGCATGTCCGCCATTTCCTGCCCGAAACCGGAAGTGACGTCATTTCGCGGAAAATGTAGTTTTTTACTTGTAGGCCTTAAAAGCCTATACTGGTGTTTTTATAAGTCATGTTTGACTTTTCTGAATAGTTGCTGGGATGCTTAGAACTCGAATTGCACTGCTGGAAATAGTTTATTTTGATGCACCTGCTGTTTTCTTTGCAAATTTGCATCATAGGATTGTTTTTTGTTTTTCCTGCAGTATATAAAAATTGGTGTATCTCCAAAATAAAACTATGAAGACACTCAAACTAAATTTCCTGTTGTTGTAAACTATTTTTTGCAACTTTTTTGTATTTAAAGTTTTGAGGGATAAACCTCTTAAATTTCTCCAAGTAGAAATATTGGTAAAAAAAAACAAAAATGATTTTCAATTTTTTTGTAGTTTATTGCACTTTTTTGCAATTAATGTAATTACTATGGACTTAATGCATACATATTTTTAAAATATGGGCTATAACAGTTGTATTGATGTATAGCAACTTGAAATGCTCCCACAAATGGCACTACAAAATATAAAAGAAAATAATATAAGCTCTGGCGGACTTGGTTCTATGGTAGGTCTTAAAGGGTTAAATAAATATCGTCAAATAATCGAGATCTCAATTTCAGTGAAAATAATCATGATTATCATTTTTGCCATAATCGAGCAGCCCTAATATGATGTATCTGGAGACAAAGGGAAGACAAAGGGAAAGAAAAGGAAGCTGGTGAGAGGGACCGAAGAAAGGAAATATAAGCCTGTAATTTGACCTAACTAAAGAATATTGTTGCCCACTATGACTTCTGTCTTGTCACTGGTAGGAGCAAAGCAAAAATAGCATTAGTAGCACAACTGGAAATAGAGTACTCTACATTTTCCGTACTACATTTTTTCAGATATTGCCCCAAACTGGCAGAAGATGGCTTCAAACTGAGCAACAAACTGAAGAAACCAACTGGAGTACAGCTCAAACAGTACACCGTGCAAACCCAGCTGACTGAGAAGTCTGTTGTATTTTGGAAGGAATATACTCAACAGCTGCAGACACCAAAACCTGTTATGGAAGACAAAAATAAAACAAAACACAGAGTCTGAAAAAGGTTTTTAATTTCAATATGCAATGAAAATACTTTGCTAACTGTGGTTTCTTCAGTAATAACCAGCTCAGTTTCTTTTATACCTGCACAGCAAACTCAGAATCACTCGTGGTCGTGCTGTGCGTCACTTCTAAACGAATAATTCATTGATCACTAACAGCAGAGGATCACACGTGTGGTTAACTTGTTTATTTTATAAAAGAAATGTTTAAATGCCGTTCAATCTGATCGTCGTATCTTATTCATCTTTCTCCCTTCATCATCACCCTGTTCTTGCAGGTATCACTGAGATGACCTCAGTCCTAATATTTAGACATCTTTGTGTTGTACTAACAAATGTATTGGTAAATTTTAAATTTCACAGACAAAGGCAGACTTTGCATCGTGTGACGACCTCATACGTATAATAATCACTATTTCTTTATCGGGCTCATCATGGTAGTACTAGATCATTGTCTTTGCTCAGCATGCTTGTTAGTATGCCTATGTTTGGTTTATCTGATGGCTTATCTATGGGTAACTGGGCTAATATGTTATGTAATTAAATTAAATATTTCTTTTTATTGTAAATTGTGTTTAAATTGTCTGAGCAAAACAGTGAAATGATTAAGCATTCCTGAGGTGTGATCATGAAATGCAGAAGCTGTTTACCTGCATGGGAACATGCATGTATATTATTGCAGCACTGTACATGTACACCTGTGTAGGTGTGCATGGTTCATGTCTGCACTGCTCTGATGGTGGCATTTCTAATAGCGCGTTTTACTGCAGAACATGGTGAATAGATGGTAATTATTGCCAGCTATGCTAAAAATACCACATCCTGTAGGGTGAACCCTCCTCCATCACTATTCTGAGTTTATTATAAAATGTTTGTGGTTTATTGCTATTGGATACATATTTGGCTGGCAGCGATTTGATAGGAATTTCCTTATCTATCCTTTCCAGAGCTCTTCTGCTTCCATGTGAAATTGGCACGGTAATCTGCTGCGATTTTCCTCTCTCACTCTTTTACCCGCATTGCTCATGTACTGTAAATAGGAAAGCAGAGAGCAGTCTCCCATGCACTCTGCAGCCAGTGAATCCTTCCTTGGAGGTTGGAAACAAACAGCCAATTGCTAAGCTCGATGTTGACTGAAAATGTGGCCCCAGTCAGGCGGGAGCAGTGAGAAAGAAGTGCTTAATCTGTTTTTTGTTCTCATACTCCCGTGTCTGGGGCATTATCGTAGACTGCAGAGAGGGAGCCACTTGCTTGTTGCTTAATAATATCAAAAATGTTTTGACCCATGTCTCTGTCTGTGTTTTGCCTGCTTCAGTGTCCTGTCACATGTAGGGCACTTATGTGACTTTTTTTTAAATAGCTATTTAATCAAGACTAGGCTTTGAACACATTGTATATTACACAGTTACACACAACTGGTTGAGACAGATGGGTAAACTACCCTGAGCCCGGTTCTGCTGGAGGTTTCTTCCTGTTAAAAGGGAGTTTTTCCTTCCCACTGTCACTTATAGGGGATTGTTTGATTGTTGGTTTTGTACCTTACAGTATGAAGTGCCATGAGACTCTGCATGAATAAACATGAATTGAACTGAAGTGAAACTTGCACACAAAGTAGTCTGAAGTACTTTGTTAACAGTGTCACAGAAAATGGTTCAAAAAGGTTCCCCACAGAGACAGAAACAGTGTTGATTGTTGAGTGAGGCAGTGGAGGTTTGTAATATTATCTCCTCAGCAACAAGCACAGAGCATCAAGACACTGCCAGTTAGACCCCATGTTGCTTAAAGCTAAACTTTGATCAAAGCGAAGCATGTAAGTTTGTACATTTTTCATTAATATGGGTGAACGTTAGTTCGGTAACAATACCAAAACAGCATAATGTGAAACAACACTGTAGAATATTATTAAGTGAGAATAAAGAAAAGACTTAAGTCACCTCAAACTATTTGCAAGCATCGAACTATTTTCTGTTAAAAGGCAAAATGCAGCTCAAGTATCAAACTTGGAAGCAAAGTCTTCAGTGTTGTTCCTCATGCTTTGTCTGCCAATAAACTTAAGTAGTACCTACTGGTACATTTTTACATTTACCCACAAGCTAACATTAAAACTAAGAAAACCAAGTGGATTTAAATATTTGATGCAAACAAACTTTGTTAATCACTTTTTCCTCTATATTTCTACAAGCTCCAAGAGAAAAGGTCAGATAAATGCAGATCATTTCTATGTTGTGAGGTGTGTTTGTGCATTATACCCCCATGTGGCTTCTATAGACTTCCAGACATGTTTGACTCCAAGTTGTGAGCACACAGTTTAAGCTGCGTGAAGTAGGATTTCAAGTAAGGTATATAAACTCTTACTTGGCCTTTTCCTCCAAGTTATTTACTCAGTCTGCTGTCTTGTTTACCCCCTGATTACTTATATCCATGCCCCCGGTTGTTTTCGACTCACATTTTCACACTCTGGGACTCTTCTTCCTTTCCAAACTGTGGCAAAAAGAGCAGGGAGGTGAGTGGGGAAAAGAGTCTAAGTCAAGATTACATTTAAACGTGAGCACCAGAGGGTGGGGCATCATGGTCAATCCTTCCCAAATCACACGTTGTGTCTTTTTCTCTTGAGGCTGTTGATCCACTGTCTGACTCTCTGCAGGAAAAATATTAAAATCAGCAAAAGCCTTCAGAGATATGGCTTACTGCACTAAACTGCATCAGTGCTCTTCTAGGAGGCAAATTAAACTTTTGCAGTGTGTTTGCTTTTTAGTTTTTTTTTTCATTGACAAGTAATATTTTGACCTGATCTTGATCTGTGACTAAAAAAATGAACACGGGCTGATAGACATGTACCACACTCAACACAGTTTCCATTGTCTGGTGTGCAGCCAGTGTTAGAGAGACGGCCACTTTGTAATTCTAGAGACAAAATCAGCATTATGTGCTTCTATTTGTAAGACATTCCTGCAAAAGTTGCACAAATCTTCACATGTAGAACATTGTGAAATGTCCAGAGAAACACTGGAGCACATTTACTAAAATAGCAGAAGCAAAAAATGCAGGTCAGAACCACCAAAGAGAGGACAAAACAGCATCGGAGACACAAAATCATGAATTTCAAAATCACCTAAATCACCCTTCTTCTCCATTCTGATTGGCAGTTCGAACTTGACCATGTCTACATATCTAAATGCATTGAGTAGCTGCCATCTGATTAGTTAATTACAGAAGGCATTTGCATTAATGAGCAATTGAACAGGTGGTGAGCATTTGTTAAAAGGCTAATTTTCACTTAGCGATCAGTCTCGTGGTTCTATATGTTCAAAAGTCGAGCCAAAGAATTAAAGGCAGAAAGTGATTGTTTTTGTAAATCCACTTATCGTGTGATTATATCAAACTCAGTGCCATAATAATATTTTAATGTGAGGTGGTACATATTACACAATAAATCCTTTTTGGCTTGCATGTTGAAAAAGGGAACTGAAGAGGCTCCACTTTTTACCCTTTGCTAACCCTTTATTCATCCTCTCCCTCTTTGTCTGTCCCACACTAAGTGAGTGGGTGCTGATGCTACAATCTCTCAACGTAATGCACCGCAGCGTTAAAGATCAGGTTGTTAACACTACGATCTGGGACTGCATTAGTGGCACTGGGCTCTCCTTTACTGTACTGCTGGAATGGCATAATTGACGTACTCAACACAGACACCCACACTTGGACACACATGCATAGATGCAGAGACACACACACACACACACACACACACACACACAGTTACACATCATGGCTTGCCCTGGACTCCATTCAGACACCCACACTCGCTCTCGCACTATTGAAAATGTGCAATTTTAATCAAAATGAAAGACAACATACTGTGAATATAAATGCGTTTGTTAGCAGATTAATTAGCTGTGTTATGTCTTTACTTTTTTTAAGCATTGTGTTTTCTGTACTTTGAACTGCTGTTGCCTCTGGTGACTTATCTTTCTCATTTCTGTTTTTCAAAACAATTAACACTTAACATATGCACAGCTCTAATTGTGTCTTTCAACTGAGTCGTCATTAAGTGTTGCTCTGTCTTCTAGGTGGCCACTTCTATAAGAAACCTTTGTTGTTTAAGTGTATATAGAGAGGTCACAATGTTTAAAATGTCATTTTAAAAAGTAATAATTTTAATGGGAACCTCAAAGTAATCAGAAATAATCATAAAGAATACACAGAAACACTTCTCACTTCTATTTTGTTTCAAATTTGAGCATTTTTTTAGTTGCTTTTCTTCCATCTGAGCTGCAATCAGATGATAAATTAATGATAATTTACTCGACTCTTTAGTGCTATGACAAAGTGACAGACAAGGAGAGCAGTGCTTACTGCAGCTGCATCCACACCGAAAGAGATTATCTCATCACGCATCACCTATTAGCTGATTGCTGGTCGCTTGCAGATGTTGCACACTCTGGTTGCCTAGGTAACTCTTTAATATATTTATTACTAGGTCACATGTCATCCAAAACTATACTCTGCTCTCATTGTCACTGGCTTCAATCACTCACCTGGAACTGGAGAACATTTTACGCTTGGGAGCTGGACACTTGCTGTTGTCAGTGATTATGCTGCTAATGGTGACTTGAAGTTACAAATTACAATTAACCTTAAAAGGTATCTGATTAACCCACCGCTGGGCCAACACTGATTGAAAGCATCAAATCACTGCAACTTTATCATGATACAGAGTTTGCTTAAAATAAATTGAAGAGTTTTTCATGTCTGTGTAGTTGTAGTGTCAGTGATAGGTAGCAGATTTGAAAGCACGTTACAGGAGGGAAAATGAGGCCAATAATTGGAACGAGCTAAGACATATCAATATGTCTGAGTGGATGACTGTAAAAAAAAGAAAGATCCAATTTACTGATGCAACAGAACGGTAAGGAGGCAAGCATGAGAAAATGTGTTTCAAATCCACAGTGAAAACTGTTTGTTGGAGTGGGGTACAAAGAGAAAGCAGCACTTCAGTCTTCAGAGACATGCTGCACACTGAGGTATACAATCCCCAGCAGTAATGCCTGCTAACATACAGTATGTCAAAACGTTACATAAGAAGCACTTAAAGGCAGTTGAAGTGCAAATAGTGCTGAGTGTTATGGACTTAACCTTCACAGTCCCTGAGCTCAAACATATCTGAACATTTATGGGGCACTCGGTAACTGAAAACGCCAGCCATTCCTCATATCGCTATAACAACACCGTTATTGAGTTTTTGTTCCAGAGCTAGTTCAAATAAGGCAAAGGTATTCTAAAACCCCAAATCTTTTTATTCGATTCCATTACTCAAGGCAAGGCAAGTTTATTTATATAGCACAATTCAACAGCAAGATCATTCAAAGAGCTTTACAGGGACATTAAAAAACTAAAACAAATAAAAAGCATGATTTAAAATGGAAAAAACAAACAAAAAACACGAGATAAAATCAGTAGTTAAAATGTAAGTTTTGAAATTTTAACTTAAAAGTAAAACAGTGTGGATTTGGTGCTTTATTCCAATATAGCTGAGAACAGCTGAGTCTTCAAGCTGGATTTAAATAAACTGAGTGTTTCAGCTGATCAGAGGCTTTCTGGGAGTTTGGAGCATAAAAGCTGAATGCAGCTTCTCCATGTCTGGTTCTGACTCTGGGAACTGATAAACTAAACTCACTAACTCACTAAAATAAAAAAACAACTCTGATGTCTTTATATTTTAATCATAATAATAGTAATAATGCTAATTTGTATTTTACAACAGGTGGACTTTTTAAAAAAAATCCCACCTGTTGTACAGGCAGGGAATGAACAGGCAGATGGGAGGGATATTAGTCTGTGACAACCTGGAAGTGCAACAGTTTCCCCACAGATATCCCTGATGATACAAGCCAAGTCACATAAATGCAGAAGGGAGCCAATGGGAGCTGAACACCAGGAAGAGACAGAAGGTGGTGAGGAATGCACAACAAGCTAACAATGGGAAATAAGAAGCAGCCTGAGCAGGAACACAAAAGGGGAAAATTGAGTTGAGAGGCAGAAAAGCAAGTAAATGAGAGAGAAACGGTGCAAAAGACAGAGTGAAGACACAATGGAGCTTTACCTTAAGCACGTGCAGTCACTTTAGCTTCTATGTGCCAGATATTAGTGTGTGCATCTATGGGCTGTGTACATGAAACTCCCGTTTTGTTAGTATTGGCCTTAAATGCTCAACATGTTAAGTAGAGATCAAGTCTGCTGTGAAGTGGGTTTTACAAGCTCCTCTGCAATGATATCCTACTCAATGTTTAACTCCCCCTAGCTTAATTTTGCTTGTTGCTTTATTAACACAAAACTGTTAAATGATTTAATATAATAATGTTAGAATATTATATTATATTATCTTTTACAGTGTTCACAGCAGTTTTGCTTTGCCAGGATCAACAATAAGTAATGCAAATTTAAAACATGTGAAAAATGATTTAAATGAAGACTTGATTGAATATTTAACAGCCACAAATGCAACAGTTGTAATTTTCATTACTGCCATTCACACAGTCTTTGTGCAATGCATGTATTTCTTCTGGAGAATCAGAATCAGAAACTTTATTGTCATTGTCATGAGAACAACGAAATTAAGAATGGTCCCCGATCATTGCATCATCCCTAGCAATATCAAAATATAAATAAAACAATAAAATTCAATAAATAAAATAGATAGAATACTTAAAATACTAATAAGATATAACAGTAAAACATTCACATACATTCCCACACACATGCTTCAGACCGTGCATAGATTAACACAAGAGTGGCGTGATGGACATTTTTTTGTAGTATTCAGATGTGTTATTGCAGTTGGATAACAGCTGTGTTTGAGTCTATTAGTCCTTGCTCTGATTGCCCTGTACCGTCTGCCTGAGGGCAACAGTTCGAACAGGGAGTGGCCAGGATGTGAGGTGTCTTTTATGATGTTTTGGGCCTTTTTAAAACAGTGGGCGTTGTGTAGAACTTCCAGTGTGGGGAGAGGGCAGCCAGTGATCTTTTGGGCGGTGTTAATGATCCCTTGGAGTGCTTTCCTCTGAGCCCCTGTGCAGCTAGTGTACCAGATGCATATGCAGTAAGTTAGAACACTCTCAATGGTGGCTCTGTAGAAGGACACCAGCAGTCTCTGTGTGATGTTATTCCTCCTGAGAATTCTCAGGAAGTACAGTCTCTGTTGGGCCTTTTTCAGCAGCTCGGAGGTGTTCACACTCCAGGAAAGGTTCTCCTCCTCCTGGAGCTCGACTCTGAGAGGTTTAAGTACAGTTGTGCTGTGTCCGAGGAACTCAGACCTTCTTTACCAGTGGATAAAGGTACAGTTAGGTCAAGTACAATCAAAAAAAATTAATTAATAAAAAATCTTGCTGTCATTTACAATCACACCTGATTTCTCGATTTCTGATTTGAGGGAGATTCTGAGTTCCAGATCAAGTGGTATTGTAGACAAGATATATATTCTAATACATTATTGGAATGACATATAGCTGTGAACACAGGCTAACGTATCATTCACAGTTCTGCACATATCTATTTTTAATATTTTCTATTTGTCCCTCTCAGCAGCTTCATCTCGTCTCCTTTCCTGATTTTGTTCTATAATTATCATTAAGCAGTGAAAATTTATCCTGTTTCACTGCATTTGTATTCGTTAACAGCCTGTTTGTTTCATGGTTACAGGCTTAAAGAAAACCCTTTAAAATATCCTCGCACTTCCTTCTATCTTTAAAGGCACATTTTGAAGTGATTCCCCAAAGCAAGACAGACATGAAAATGCTGGTGTCAGAGTCAGCTCATTTAAATCCTGTTCATTTTGTTGGACTGGAAAACACAGGTACCAAACTGGTTGTAGAAAATAGATGATATTCCAAACATCATAAAGGTCAATGTGCCTACGATTTCTTTTTACAAGTCAAGTCCCCAACATTAGTGAGTTGCATACTAATGTGCTTGTACTGTAAGTAAATGCTTACGGATGCAATCTCATGCAGTGGCTGATGTTATAATGTTGTGTTTCTTTAATCTGCTCGCTGCTCCGTATGCTTTGGTCATTTCATCTTTTTTTTCCCTCTTATGCTAAAATGCTTGGCCTGATCTTTTTGTGTTCATGCAGGAATAGAAAGATTCAGGTAAAAGCCTAAAAATATGGAACAGAATATGCAACACTGATCTCACCTTGAAATGGCAGTGTTCCCCTTGATAAAAGGCTAATAAGTCTAATCAGGCCTGATTAATTACACCGATAGGCACTGTTGTTGCCAGCCTAATTGATGGCTTTATCTGTGTTTTGCTCTGTGCTGAAGGGATGATGGTGCTTCACAGAGACGCTAGAAAGATTTAGCCCAAATGAAGGTTATTGGTGCCAGAATAGAGAACTGGGTTGATGGGGCAAAGGGGTTCCTCCGTCCCATGTAGAAAAGGGCCTACTGAGGTACGTTGTAGGTCTATGGGCTAAGTGCTTGCCTCCATACAGACTGACTCTTTACTTCAGTCTGCTGTCTTTTCAGTTACAGCTCATGCCTCAGGAAGTCCAGAGAGTGTCTGTGCCCCTCTGAATGATAGCACATGTACGGAGGCTTTGTATTAGACTTGAGGGAACGGCTTTTCATTTTTGTCAAGAGCCCTTTTCAGACCTTATTCTGTTTGATTACAAGAGAAATCATTGTGACTGTGAGCCATGTAATCGCCACTGCACACCTGCCCAGGGGAGTGTTGCTGCTGCTGCTGAGAATAAACACAAAGTAAAGGATGTAGATGTTTCAATTCAAGTAAGAAAGAAATTAAGCAGAGCTTAAAAGCACTTGTTAGGACCCACATATTTGTAATCATTTTGAAGAAAACTGTATTTTGTTTAAATTAAATGTAGGGGTGGTGGTTTGAATGTCAAAATCAATGTGGCATCACTTGGGAGTTTTTGGCCACACTTGTAAATAATCCTGAAAAGGATAAGAGGAAGAGGATGGATGACATTTGTTTTATTTGGGCACAGTTTCACAACTAAAGACTGTTTTTATATCAAAAATAGTGTCAAGTCATGAAGAACATTTAAACATGCTGCTTTCAGCTTTTTGTTCCTCTGTATGTGTCTGTATAGTTTATTTCCATGTAAACACTGAGATGTTTTTCGCTTGCTTCACTGTGTTCATCTGATTGTTGTCTTTTGTTCTGCTTTAACTGTAGCCTTTGCAGGCATTGCCCTGCATGGCATCTCAGACTTAAGAGCCTTTGGGATGCTGGGAGTCATGTGCTCTATATTTATCCAGCTTTATGATTTATTAATAGTCTCCCCAGTATGCGCAGTACTAAAAATACACCAGAGCCAGAACATCTAGCTAGAAAGGGAGTGTTCAGAGGTTTGAGGAGAGATCTGTCCACTCAGCAGCTTTCCACTGTAACAACATGCACGTCTGGGATCATCCAAGGATTCAGGTTACCACAGTACGCAATATCGACTCTGTGTGGCAGCTTCAGGGACTGTTTAGCTGTGTTGTGTATGTTATGTTGTGTGTGTGCCTTGTTTTATGTCTGTTTCTCTCTCTTTCTGTCTCTTTCTAGTATGAATACTTTAATGCAGTGCTGATCAATGAGGTGGATGAGGAGGGGAACAGTGTAGAGCTGGGAGGGGAATTTATCCTGCAACCCAATGACCATTTTAACAACTTGTCAGTCAACCTCAACCTCAGCGTGGTGCAAGTCCCCACCAACATGTACAACAAAGGTACGTTCACGACCCCCAATGTAAAGTAAAAGTGCTTCAAAATGCATGTGCACAATACTGGCTTGGTTTAACCCTTAAATGGGTGAGAAAAGATATGTGGCAACTAAATGGACATCAAAATTGGCCTCCCCATGACTCAGGGTGTAGAACCACATGGATTTCTCCCAGCCAATCAGCAAAGATCAGGTTATGTGACAGTGACACAATTGTATCTGACCAATCAGTAATGGCCTGGAGCATTTCAGACATCAGTGTTGTTTTACAATTTGAGATACTAGGTTTTTCGCCCCTACCTACTCTCACACCTGTGGTCCTAACATCAGAACAAGCTGTGGTATGTGGATGAAACCCATGTTTTTATAGTCAAAGGAGCTTGCAAAGAAAAGCGTCTGGACTTCTTTAAGTTGCTTGAAGACGTTTCACCTCTCATCCGAGAAGCTTCTTCAGTTCTAAGGTCAAATGGTGGAGAGTCCCAGATATAAACCTAGTGGACAAAAAGACAAAAACATGGCAAGTCCAGACGCTTTTCTTTGCAAGCTCCTTTGACTACGATGACCTGGATGACTGAGAACCTTCACAGACACCATGTTTTTATAGTTCAGCAGTTAATCTACATGTTGAGATCACTTTTCTTGTTGTTGTTGTGTCACAGAAACGACTAAAAACACTGGTCTAAAAATGTGGAATCAGAAACACAGTTGGTGTGTGAGCTGATGCGCATGTCCGGAGGCAGATTTGAATTCATTAACTTTAACTATTTGGATCATCCCTGCCACACACTGACTTAATTAGCAGTTAAATAATTAGACTTCCACTACCACAACTCGAGAAGTCATGGCCTTGTACAAGGCTCAGCGGACAGCGTGAATGTCATGTCAACTTAACCAAGCTAACAGAGGCAAAGAAATTATAGGGCGAGAGCGAGAAGGGAAGAGGGAGACGTAAATGAGAAAGAAAGTAGGTTAAGTCAGACTGATGGAAGGTCTGAGCAACAGATTAATTGCAGCTAGGTGGAAAAAAGAGAGGAAGGAAGTGAGAGTGACAGGAGGTGAATGAATGAAATGAAATGAATGAAAGTGCTAGGAGCTGGGGTTGGCAGGCTTGTAGGCTGATACAGCGAGAGCAAAAGTAATTTTGATTTGATTCACAGGCAAATGAGTAGAGTTACACACACACATTCATACAAGCTAATACACACACGCAGCTTTAAAGATTTTACTTTTGCGAGATTTGTTCGTGGGTAGCAATAACTTCAGCTTATTAGCTGGAACTTCAGGGAGCTTTTCAAGATTTCAAGCCTCACTTTTCTGTTAAAAGACATTTACGTCTCTTTTATATGTCCTTAGAGTAAGAAAATGTATGTGTACAATTATTTAAAGCATTTGCAACCATTTTTGCAATAAATTTTAATTTTGTGACAATTGCATGTGCATGTCTTTAATGCTGGATTTGCACTTTTTATGTTTAATGTTACAGGATGCTAGCTAGCACTATATTTTTTTACAAGTACCACGATCTTACAGAAAGGGGGCTCGCAGGTGTTCAGACAGAAAATAGCCCTGTGCTGGAAAACACAAGGTGCTATATCAGGGCAGGTTTGGGCTACAGGTGCAGCTGAGAGGATGAAAAATGATCCAAGAAGGCCAGTTTTAGTAGCAAATCTAAGGTTTGAAGGGTCATCTGATGCTATTGCACTGCGCAGTGTTTCGGGTCATTGTAATGCAAGTTTTTAGAACTTTTAAAAAATCTTTAGCAGGCAGTCTAACAATCTTACTAAAATCTGAAGGTAATCTTTCAATAATCTTTTCTTCAGTATATTAAATTGATAATGATTCTGAGCAAAGTTCTGGGATGAAAAAGCAGTTTTTCCCACACAGTCAATCGCAGTCATCTCAACCTGTTCGTAATGCTGCTGAAGAGCTGTTTGTAGCCTCTGTACTTCATAAATTGTTTGGCATCAGCTGTGATGAATCGCAGTTTAGGTCCATGGCAGCAGAGAGCTCTCCCCCTCTCCAGAAATTAATCGCAAAAGGAGCTCGCCACTTTCAAACATCCATCTTTCAAAAATATATCTCACACAGTCATTTTTATGATGCTGAATGACAGAAACGTGACATGGAAAAGTAAACCTATGCACACATTTAAAGGGGGTCACAACAGTCCACGTATGTAAATCCAGTACGTATATTCATACATACACAGAGCAAATGCTTTTCCAATTCTCTCCCTTCATGGTTTCTTACTCGTGATATTTAGCTTTCCTCCTTGATCAGTGGACGTAACCTAATAACATGAATGATGACAATAACCTGAATCGTGTGATTCAGGATAATAAAAGTAATATTTGTGCACATGAACATGTATATATAGTGTACAATGCTGTAATGATCGTGGCAGCTTCTTAGACTGAAGTGGAGTGCATTAGCTGAGATGAATTTAAATGACAGCTAATGGGGAAGTAGAGCCCATACTTCCTTCCTCATCATGAGCTGAGATTGTAATAGACACTCAAACTGCACCAGAAGTGACTATTGTTGTGTAAATATGGGCTGGATCAAATCCAGCCTCCTCTCAACTCCACTTCATAGAGGTGGATGGGTGTTTACTATCAAGAGAGGGCTTTAGTGTGCTAGCTTCCAGAGGAATAATTCAATCATGGCTTATTGGCATGACTGTTGACAGCAGAACAATGCTGGCAGCATAGACAATGATGGGGAATCTGTTATCTGCTTTTCTTTCTCTTTGTCCATTAGGTACTTGTCTGTCTGTCTCCCAGTAATTTTCTAGCTCTTTCTAGCTGCCTTCCTGTCTTTTTTATTGCAGTCTAAAGGGTATATTTTGTGTCTGTCCTGCCACACACTTGTGTCTGTCTGTCTGTGCATCCTGTTCTGCTCCCATCTTCCTCGCCCCGCTTCTGAACCAAGTAATAACCAGCTATAATAAGCTTGTCTGTCTGGTCTCTAACCAGTACATTCATAACGCTCTCAGCCTGCAAATTGAAAAGAAGGTTTAGTAATTGGATTTGCCATTTGGACAGAATTATAAGCAAATACTATTGCACATAATGTATGCAGTGTATAGCTGCACATGGTTATTGTGGAAGACGTGCAATGAATAAGCCCACATTTCCAGTTTTAGCAGCTTGATGCAATATTTAGCTTGAAGTTCATAGCTGTCTCTGTTTGTCTGTCTATCTATTGGCACCAATATAGTAACCCTTATGTTGTCTTAAATTGGTCATTTTTTCTTTTGGGTTTTTAATTGCCAAGCTGAGTTTAATTGTAGCATGATATTTATAGAATAGATATCACTAAGCCTATAACTGTAAGCATAAATTCAGGATGCAGTAACTACTGGTTTGTAAATTACTGCAAATGTATTAAAAAAAGTTATTTTGAAAAGATAAATGTTAAATAATAGCAGTAAGGTTTTACACATCAACATAACATCAAATCATCTGGTCCCCAGCAACCTCAGAATAACTGCAAAACAGGACATATTACACCATGTCATTATTTATTTAACAAATATTAAGACAAAGATTGAGGAGCAGTGTGTGAAAGACTAAGTATACCCTCACTATGTCCATAGGAATTAAGAGGAGCAGCCAAGTGAGGCTAATCAGATGCATTTGACTACCAAGTGTGAGCACCTCTATAAAGCAGAGGCTGTGGCAGCTTATAGATGAATCTAAATGTGTTGCAAAAATGTAAACTTGTATTTTGACATTTCCAGAGCATTCGGGGTTGTGTGAACATAATGCCAAAAAGGAAAGTCATCAGCAATGCTGAATGCTCCGCATCAGCCTGAAAAGGGTTACAAGACCATTTCCAAAACATATTAAATCCATCATCCAACTACGAGAAAGCTTATTCACAAGTGGAAAATGTTGAAGGCAGTTTTCCCAGGAGTGGAGGTCCAGGCAAATTCACCCCAAGGTCAGGTCGTTCAATGTTCAGAAAAACCGCAAAATGGTAAATGGCCTGTATTTATATAGCGCTTTACTAGTCCCTAAGGACCCCAAAGCGCTTTACATATCCAGTCATCCACCCATTCACACACTGGTGATGGCAAGATACATTGTAGCCACAGCCACCCTGGGGCGCACTGACAGAGGCGAGGCTGCCGGACACTGGCGCCACCGGGCCCTCTGACCACCACCAGTAGGCAACGGGTGAAGTGTCTCGCCCAAGGACACAACGACCGAGACTGTCCAAGCCGGGGCTCGAACCGGCAACCTTCCGATTACAAGGCGACCTCCCAACTCTTGAGCCACAACACCCCTCAGACTCTGCAGGCATCAGTTAGCGTGTTAAATGTTAAAGTTAGAGACAGAATGGACAGAAAAGGAGTGAGTTGTTTTGAAGGGCTGCCAGGAGAAAGCCTCTTCTCTCTGAAAAGAACATTGCAGCACAGCTTAGATGGCCAGTGTGCATCTGAACAGACCACAAGACGTCTGGAACAATGTTCAGACAAGACAAGTGTCAAACACAGCATGTCAACATAAACATCTCACACCAGCTGTAAAACAGGGCGACAGAGAAGTTAAGCTTTGGCCCTTTTTTGCAATCACAGAAACTGGTCACTTTGCAGTCATTGAGTCAGCCATGAACTCCTGTGTATCAAGGTCATACTAAAGTATAAACACTCTATACTAAAGTGTTGCTGCCTGTCTGACAATTAAAGCTTGGCTGAAACTGGGTCACACACCAGGACACAAGCGCAGCAGCAAATCTACAACAGAATGAAAAAAGAAAAGAGGTGACAAGTCAAAGTCGAGTATTCAGCTTCACTGAAATGCTCTAGTGGGACCTTAAAAGAGCTGTGCAAGAACCATTGCCTACAAATCTTAATGAACTGAAGCAACGTTGTAAAGAAGAGTGAGACAAACTTGCTCCACAACAATGTGAGAAAGTCAGACAGAAAACAATTCAGTTGAGTTACGCCTGCTGACCGTGGCTCTACAGAATTATGGAGTTTACTTCCGTTTACACACTGCTTCTACATTTGGACTTTTTGTTAAATAAATAATAGCATTTTGCTGTTCATCTGTGGTTGTACTCACCTTTCTTGTAAGACCTGCTTAGAGTTTTTTAATGTCCTGATACATAAAACTTGAAAAGAGGTGTACTTTCTTTTTACCATGACTATATATAATTATTGTACTTTTTATGGGTTAAAATTCAGCAGTCTCCTCTATCCTGCCTCTTTTTCATCCTTTTAATATTGTTTCTCTTTTCTCATTTTTCACTCTGTTTTTCTGCTAACTGCTTTTCTTGAATCTCTCTGAAATGAATAATGCCTGGTAGCAGCCTGTGGACGTGCAACGTGTGATATGATATGACTGAATGAGCAGGCACCAGAGAATATATGCTCCAACCTCCTAGACTGCAAATATATATATATATATATATATATATATATATATATATATATATATATATATATATGTATATATATATATATATATATGTATATATATTTATATTTAACGTTTTTTCCTCCCTTCAATGTTTGTCTGCCTCTCCATTTTTCTCACTCAGACTCCGCCATTGTCAATGGAGTGTACTGGTCTGAGGCCTTGAACAAAGTGTTTGTGGATAACTTTGAGAGAGACCCATCACTCATATGGCAGTACTTTGGCAGTGCCAAAGGCTTTTTCAGGCAGTACCCAGGTAAGTGTGTGTTTGTTGTAAGGATGGATGTGATCTGGGGATGACTGTCTGTGTTTTTGTAATTAAGTAGTCGTCTTTATGAAGCAGAAATGGGAATGTTCAGTAACTGAGAGCAGGAGAATGGAGGTTAGCAATGAGCTAGAGGGGAGCAGAAATGCAGAACAGTGGAAGTTTGCCGAGATTAGACTCTGTGTAAAGAAAATAAGAAAAAACTATAAAAACATTTGACACAGGTGAGGTGGCGTAAATATTTTTATAGGAGAAGCATTATCAAAAAGGGGGATAGATGTTATATTTAGCATTGAATATGATGAAATCCACAGAAAGTGTTTTACTTTTCTGTTCTTAACTTTTTACTTTTTTAACTGTAAATTTAAAAAAAGAAAATTTTAAATGTTCAGTGTTACCTGTTGAATTTTACGCGGTTATCATACCTCAGCTGTCCGCTGAAAGCATCTGACCTCAGTTCCCCCAAAGTCATTACTGCATTAATCAATTCTATGCTTAAATAACCCATCAAATCATATTTTCTGTCAACTGGAAAAAAGCCCAAAACAAAACATGAAAATACCCTGCAGTGTGTTCTGTGGAGTGTTTTTAGTCAGAACAGTCACTCTGCACTAAGGTGCTAAAGGGACTGCCAATTGTGCAACATAAGTTAAAAAAAAAGATGTTTTAACCTCCTAGGACCTGCGTCCACATACGTGGACATCACATTTTGAGTTATTTGAGTTATTTAGACCAAAATACTCAATTTTGCTCTACATAGGCCTGATATCCACTTACAAGGACATTATACTGCTGCTGTTCTATCGATATTTTAAACGAATATCCTCATAAGTGGCTCTGATTTTTCTCAGAAACAAAAACTAGATAAAAAAAAATTTTTTTTTAGTAATTCTTCGTTTTTACATTCATCAGGTCCCAATCAGCCCAAATATCAAAGAGAAATGAAAAATGCATGCCGGTTCGGGTCTTAGGAGGTTAATATAAAATAATTTCTACATAGCAGGATACTGTGAGGGCAAATGTATTTTTAAAGCAACGATACATTCAACTGTGATAGAGAAAGAGTATGTTTTGGTACAAAATCCCAAAGGTTGCTTAAAGAAATGACTTCTTGGCCCACCTTTTTTTTATCACTTAGCTTAGATAGGTAACTTTTCTTAGTACTCCAGTACTTTAGCATCTCTTTGTGCATCTATTTGATTTGTGGCATTCTTAAAGGAATCAAATGGAAGCCAGATGAGCATGGAGTTATTGCTTTTGACTGTCGAAACCGGAAATGGTACATCCAGGCTGCCACCTCTCCAAAGGACGTGGTGATCCTGGTGGATGTAAGTGGCAGCATGAAAGGCCTGAGACTGACTATCGCCAGGCAGACGGTTTCCTCCATACTGGACACTCTTGGAGATGACGATTTTTTTAACATCATCGCTGTAAGTCTGCACAGTCGAGAACATTGTTAGACTCGGATAGGTGCGCAAATGTATTCACAAAAACAAACAAAAAAAACCCAGAGACCCACATCTTTCCTTCTCAGATCAGAGGAAATGCTGGAACGAATCAGCTTTCTCTGCTGTCATGCTCACAACCAATTAACAGTCAGCTGAATGGAGATTTAAAATGCAAAAGAGGCAGTTGTGATTGGATCCAGCCTCAGGCACCTAAAATATTGTTATCGTATTTCAGCGTGATGCAACTCTGCAAGTGTGTGTATGACCGTGCGTGTGTGTCTGATGTGATTTCACATCAAAACATTTCCACAGTCACTTTCAGTCGCTTTCCTCACTGAGCAAAGTTTTCATTATCATTTAATATCCTAATCATGTTGAAAACTCTTCTTTTGAAAAATAGAGAAAAAGAGGATTTGACAATCAGGCAGAAACACATTGTTTCCCCAGACTCTCTCTAAAAGGATATGTCATTTTGACTTATGTGTTTCCTCTTTTTGTTTGTTATTTATTACTGTGTCACTTTTACGGTGTTGCACACATTCTAAAATGGAAATAGTATTATTTTGTCTAAAGTATTTGCAGAGGTGGAACAAATTATGTGTATGCTCATGCAGCGAGATTTGGATATGTGGGGCAAAATGTCTACACATCCAAAGAAGTAAAACTAAAAGAAACATATTCACACACACACATATGCACATAAACTGAAAAGGGCAAAGTTACTTGCTTTGGAAGAATGCACTATCACTGCCTTTCTTAGTCTAATTTGAGCTGTTTTTAAGGCATTGAATGGTAGGCAGGTATCATGGCATAAGGGTTATTCTGTGCAGTGTAATGTGCAGTTTTACCCAGATGAGTAAAGTTTTTAGCATCTTCACACTGCTTTTTTCATGGTAGATTAAACAGCTCTTTTTGAATGCTGGGTTCAAAGTAATGAACATTAATACTTTGTACCTGTGTAATTCTCCAGTACAATGAGGAATTGCACTACGTGGAACCGTGCCTGAATGGAACTCTGGTCCAAGCAGATGTCACCAATAAAGATGTAAGTATCTCCTAATGTTACAGACACATTCAGGTCCGAGTCCATAATTACACCAGCCTGGTTTGAGGATTTAAGTGTAACGCTTTCTAAATAGACTGAGACTTTTATTATTTTTCTTTAGGGCCAAAACAACTATTCCAGTCATTTCTTAGTTCAGCTGCTGGAAGTTACTCTTATAATTTGCTCAGTGCAATTTTAGAGTCAAGAGGACTTTAGTCTTGAGGTGACGTTTGTGTGTCCTAACGATAGGAAATATTCTAATATTCTATAATCCGAGCGAGAGATGGTAGCAATAGGAATTATCAATATCACTTATCTGTTTGATTCCTTATTGAGCTCTTATCGATTCTCATTCTCATTCTTATTGCTCCGCTTTGAGAGTCACCACCATCTCTAACCAGCATTTTACAGACATTACATTCATGCAAATGAATTGTATACTGTGTGCTCTAACGTTTGTGTATTGTGGAGAGAGCTTTCCCTTCTTTATTGTGATCGGTGTTGGGGTACTTACTCAAAAAAAGTAATGTATTACTAATACCATCATATTATTTAGGTATGAACAAAAAGCCGACAACACAAAACAAAGATGCCAACCAGCACACATACTTTAAAATGATTCTAATGTAGAACCATGAAAAGGTCGAAACTGAGGCTCATCAGTTTATTACCTGTTGAAGTTCAGGGTCGGCTGCTGGGAAGGCGTCTGTATTCACTCAGCTTTAGCGCCTCTCTGGGTTCTTGGCTAGCTTAGTGTTAGCATGCTAGCTGTGGGTGCAAGTGCTTGCAAAGAGCTAAGTTATGTTAGCAGTATATTGCAGTTGTTTCTGTCCTGGATGCAGCTTGCAAACTAGAGCAGGACGACATGGCCAAAAATATTTATCACGATATATATTTGAAAATTTGCGATAACGATATAACTGACGATATAATTGATGCGAGACAAAATACAACTCCACAACATTACTAGCGCAAAAAGACAACCTTCCATTTATTTTCACTTAAACAAGAAGCTGGTTTTTATGTACATTAAAGCTTTATAAAAATGTAACAGTGCAAATGCAAATTCCTTGCTGAAAGTTTAACCAAAAGGCATTTCCAGTAGAAATGGGCTGACATATCCTGAGCATAACCATGTATAATATCCACTGAAGTTAAAAAGAGGTGCTTTGCAACATTAAACTGCAGTGTGCAGTACGCATTTTTCGGACCATAAGGTGCACGGGATTATAAGGCACATTAAGCGAAACAAAGCAGTCAGATAAATCAAACTTTATTAAACTCATTCTTCTTGCTTCCTCCACTTCTGTACCATTGATTCATTAATGTTGAATTCTCTGGCAGCTGCTCTATTCCCATGTTGTTGCAGTATATTAATGGCTAACCTCGTATTGTGGATGGATTATCTCAGTTGTTCTCCTGACTGAAGTTTGGTCCGTTTACAGCATCCTGCCATGCGATTGCATTTGTCTCTAACCATGAAGAACCTTCACGTTAACTTTTACAAGTGGAAAAGTGTTAGTGTTCGTCCTCCAGCTTCACTGTTTATGTTATGCTAACATAGCTGTGTCGCTAGCGATCACGTAGCACATCATTATATACCAGCTAGCCCAACTTCAGTAACCCTACAAACGTCACTGCTGTTTAGTTTCCTGTCTTCATTTATGTTGGAAGTGATAGCAGAGCTGTACGTTTGATTTTTTTCAGAAATCTCTCAGTCAGAACATGCAATATCATGCTTAGGTAACTAGCGAAACTAGCGAGCTAACTTCCGCTAGCTTCCTGCTAACTTCTAACTCCGTTAAATGTAATAACTTTTGTTTTCATGGATGCCTGGAAGTTAAACTTTATAGTTACACCTGGTAAAGCAGCAATGCTGATCGTTTTATTAAAGATGAAAGAATTTAGACAGTTTTTAACTCTAAGTGATGCTGCAGTGTTGTTTGACCTGAAGTTTACGGAGTTTAGGACCCAGATTACTCCCAGATTTAAGAGCATCTTAGTCCGACAAATACGACAATAACAACGGCCGCTTGCATGTTCTGCAAAAAAATGTGCTTTGTTGTGTATCTGACGGACAAACACCAAACCAGTTCCACATCACGGAAGTTGCACCATTTTTACAAACCAATTCTGGTTCATCTGTTTCACTCAACAATCGGCCATGTGCGTATGAAAACAAAGGCATTGCGCATGCGCGTTTTACTCCCATTCTATCGCGATATTTCATTTTCCTATCGTTGCCTAACATTATACCGGTATTACCGTGAATGGTATAATATGGCCCAGCCCTATTGCAAACCAATTTGCTCTTGTTCTTTTGTGCAAAAAAATAAAAGTAATGTCCATATCCATGTTATTAGTCCTTTATTTATCCAGGTTTAAAATCTCATTGAGATTAAAAATCTCATTTCCAAGAGAGACCTGGCATCATGGCAACAAAAGTAAAATGTTGTAGACTGCACCACTGCTTTCCTCCTCTAGAACACAAACGGACAGCTGATTGTAGCACAAGTGCAAGTGGAACTGATAGGCAGGCAGACTAACAATTCCAAGGATTTTAAATACTGGTTACTTACAAGAACCATTTCTCGATTCCCAGTCGTAGCAAAAAGGAGCGTGTTCATGTTAGGAGAGGTCCAACAATGGACCTCTGAGAAAATTCACATGCAAGTTTTCCTTATTCAGATTCATAATTACAAAGTTACCTGAAATGGTCTCTGTCTTATAAATATGCTCTGAACTTCAGCACAGCTAGAATATGAGAACTGCACTCTAACTGTAAATTTAACATAAACTTACAATGACCATGGGCTTGCTTAAAGCTATGTATGTGATGTGCTAATCAGATTGGTGTAGTGAGACTAGCGCGAAGGAGTCCGGTGCTAGAGAAGTACAGTGTTTATTCATTGGAGTGCATTATGTTTGCATAATAATGTCAACATGGTGCAGTTCCTGCTATTATTGAGGCATGATTCCCCTCGTCATCTCTGAGACTCTGATTTATGCAGCATAGACTGCATCAAAAATCTGGTCTCCCCTAAAACCGTTAAAGGTTCGTTTCAAAAATTCAGTTGACTTCTATTCTTACATTCTCAAAGTCTTTTGACACAGCTGTTTTCTAGCAAATACACTGACTGCCTTCCATGCACTACATGAAAGTAGTGGGTTTGTTTAAGTTAGTTTCTGTTTACTTTGTAGTGAGTGTACACTTATGCATATGGATTAGCACTGTGTGTTTAATTTCAGAATGTAGTTTACTGTTGCCTGAGTCAGCCAGCTGAGAGGGGAAGGCAGTCTGCAGCAGTAGATAAGGCTAATGTCTTCTGTTTCAGCTGAGGGCAAGAAGTAGTCGTCACTCTGGAGATTTAAACATTCTGATCTGACGTTCGAAAATATGTTTTTTCACGCCCAACGTGAAATGTTGGGGCAAAAACCCACATTAAGTTTTCATGTGACACACATGAATATGACTACATTAATAGTATTTATTTGTCCATATGCATGTCAACGGGTGTGTAAATATGTGGAGGTCATTCATGTCTTGTTGTCATTCACATGTGCAGTAGTTTTACTCTAAAGAGATATTTTAAAGAGATGATCTCTAACGTCATCTCTTTTGGACTTTGTACAAATAGAAACATGTTTGACTTACGCTGGAATCTGAAGCACTGATTGTTTGCTATCTGAAACAGACTGAACTTAGGATTTAAATGACTCTTGTGAGCAGAAATCTTTTTTTCTTGTGTTTAGTAAGAGAAAACTTTCAAACTATTGCTTTGAGCAGCGCCTGTTGATTTATTTCTGAAACAGACCCGTTTGACTCGCTTCTTCAAGCATTGCTCTTCGTTGTTCAACAACGGCCCTTTTTTGTGCAGGTATCGGATTTGCATCTGTCCTCACGTTGATTTAAATAACTTATCATAGCAATCAAAAGCTTTGGCTTAGCAAGCTGCAAAATTGAGATATTTTGGTTAATCATTAAAATGTCCTTGTACCCTGGCTTCTTTCATTTCACTGATACGATCGCTTTTAAGAATCAAAGGTGTCTGAAGGATTGAAGAAGTTTGATGTGCAATGCACATTTCTGAGCCTTTTGGTGCAGACAAAAGGTTGGGAACATTAAGCATTGCATTCACACTGACACACACATTTTCAATCTGCCACTTTAGTACACTGCTGTGCCAGGAATTGAACATGGCCCGCTGTGCTGAGAAAAATCACTTCAATCTTAGCTCACAAGCACACTTGCAAGCAATAGGTAAAGTTTGCTATGCTCCAGGGTACAGCCTTTTTTATCCACATCCATGGATAGCTTATCTTTTTGCCGATTGAAACAGCAGAAGTTGGTTTTGTATACACATTTATCTGTACATTGCACTTGCATTATATGTGTGTGTGTGGGTGTGTGTGCTTGCTCCCAAGAGGGCAAAGCTCTGAAATGGCCTTATGTTTCTTATGACCCCCCCCACTGTGTACCAAGAGACTTTGGTCCTCCCATGAGTAAGGAACAAAAGACAGGAAAAGATGACGATAGTGGTAGAAAAAAGGGAGCAGGGGGTGTAGGTTTAGTCTGTTTCTAAATCATGAAACCTGGTTGCATTCATGGCTTATCATGCCTCGATTACCAATGGCAAAACTGATATATGTAAACGGGTCAGGATGGAGAATTGGTTTTATAAAGTTGCTGGATTTAGCAAATCTCAGTAGGAAGTGTTCAAAATGGCAATTACAGGATCTAAATATCTATAAATAGATTATACTGGATAATGGGGACTGTGTGTGTGTGTGTGTGTGTGTGTGTGTGTGTGTGTGTGTGTGTGTGTGTGTGTGTGTGTGTGCATACGCCATGTATTTGTTACCCCAAGGCTGTTACAAGTAATGAGATGTGCACATGAGACCTGTTCAGTTGCTGAAAACATTAAACTCACCATGAATTGCTGGAGAAATAATGTATCCTTTGTAACGCAATCATGCCTGTGAGCAGATGCGCACACACACACAAACGCATGTATACGCACATACCCGGTGCAATAAATGACGTTGAGCTAAAAGCAAGAGAAGGGAAACTGGTCATTATGGTTTTTTCAGTCAGTATGTGAGATTTCACTTCAGTATAAGGGGGGAGTTTGCCAGATAAACTGGCTCAGGACTGAATTGAAGAGCCCATTAGACCATTGATGCAAACTCTTCACACATAAATGATGGCAAACCAAATTCAGTAAAATATTTTCTAGGATAGGAACAGTGAAAAGTAATAACTCTGCATCTTGTTCCCCTGCTTTTGTAGCTATCTCTTGCCTCTGCCTTTGTTTTTTCTTCATAAAGACCTATAATTCTGTCTCCTTTTGTGGTTTTGTCACTTTAGTTCTCTGCTTTTTTCAGCGAGATTGTAATGTTCTCAAAACCTTTTCCCCAGCATTTCCGGGAACACCTCGACAAGCTGTTTGCTCAAGGCATCGGGATGTTGGATATAGCTCTGACTGAGGCTTTCAATCTCCTCAGTGACGTAAGTAACGCACTCATGCACGATCGCGGTCATACACGCACACAGACGCACTCTTCAAACACGCATACACATCAGTTTTATGCATAAAATTAATTAGGGTTGTAATTAATAGCTAAATCAACTGATTCATGCAAAATCCAAGTAAACAAGGCACTCGATGACTCAGGTTACTGATCTGACATTTCCTAATTATGGACATGTAATTAATCAAACAGTCATCCGGACAAAGACAAAGACACACAATCTAAATATCCGTATTTCAACAGCATGTATCTTTTAAAGTGTACCCTGACATGCTGCATAGTGATGCCTCGCTGTAATTTTATCTCACAGTAGCCCTTCTACCTTGCGTTCATGCATGCGTATTGAAGGCATGCTATTATAATTCCATTAACTCACTGTTACAACACAGTTAGCGTCCATGGAGAGTCTTGTGATGATACATTATAAGCTCTAATGGGAAGGAAGTGGAAGAACTGTGTGTTAATGAATGAACTGGTTACATTTACATTTGACTGGATGAGAGCTTTTTGTTCTTTGATCATCACGTAGTAACCCTCTGTTTTTCTCCTTCTTTGTCTTTCTCTGTCTGTCTGTCTCCCGATGTCTAGTTCAACGAGACTGGGAGGGGCAGTGAGTGTAGCCAGGCTATTATGTTGGTGACAGATGGGGCAGTGGATACATACGATGCCATCTTTGCCAAGTATAACTGGCCAGAGAGGAAGGTAGTGTATCAGAACACACAAGCACACACATCATATTATTCTGCAAATATGTTCCAAGACAGTCGGGGCAACTCATCTCAGTTTCCCATTATACTTTGGTCACAACGTCATGAGCATGTAACCATGTATACCAGTGTTTGATGAGAAGTGGAGAGAGGTGGGCTAATCCCTCATGTGGCTATGAATGACTTCTTAAACGCACTGTTGAGAAGAGCACAAGTCTTTCTGACCCAACGTTAAAAGGAACCCCTGAGATCTAATGTGCTTTCAAGTGTACTGTACTGCCAGACATATTTGCTCGTCTGCCTTCACATCCATATGAACTTGACTGACATCCCATTCTTAATCCACACGGTTAAATATGATATATTATCCCATAACAGCTTCAGCTACAACAGCTTCAACTATTCTAGGAAGGTTTTCTGCAAGATTTCCTCGAGAATTTTTGAGGTTTGCACTCAATTCATCCTAAAGATGTCAGGACTCTTCTGCAGGCCAAGTTCTCATACACCAAACTCACAAATTGTTCCCACAAAGTTAGGAGCATGAAATTTTTCAAAATGTTTTGGTATGCTGAAGCACTAAGATTTACTCTGAGAGGCTGAACTCCGCATCATAATCCCGCCTCTGCCAAACGTTACACTTGGCTCAATGAGGTCAGACAAGGACCGTCTCTCTGTAAGTGTGATTCGTCACTCCGCACAACATCTAATTTGACGTTTGGAGGTCTGTAGTGATCGACTCTTTAGAAAGTGTCCGACCTCTGCACACTATGCACGCCAGCAGTTCACATGGTCCAACACTTCATGGCTGAGTTGCTGTTGTTCCCTATCGTTTCCACTTTGTTATAATACCACTAACAGCTGATTGTGTAATATTTAGTGTAGAGGACATTTCACAACAGGTGACATCCTATCACGGTACCACCCTGGAATTCACTGAACTCCTGAGAGCGACTTTCACAAATATTTGTAGAAGCAGTCTGGATGCCTGCTTGATCTTATTTATCTGCAGCAATGGAAGTGACTGGAACCCCTGAATTCAGTCATTTAGATGGGTGAGTGAATTGGCAATGTAGTGTACATAAATCAACAGAAAGAATAAGAAGAGCACTGTTCTACAGGGTTGGGGCAATGACTTCTAGTTATGCCAAATTATTTTGGAGATTATGTATGGGGATTTCAGGAGCAGGAATCCTCCGAACCCGCTCCTTCCGGTTGTCATCTACAGAGGTTCCCCCAGTTCTGCAAGCTGTTCATTCTCGTTTACGTGCCCACCCTCCCTCCTTGTTCTCAGTTTTCTAACTTCTTCATTTCTATGTAGCACACGGGGATCTGCCAGGCCTGGGCGCCGTCGCCAGTCCCCTTCGAGGCCTTTCCCACACCGCAGCTCAATTCATGTCAAAGCATTTACCTACTAAAGCACTGTCAAACCTAAAATGAGGACGTGGGCCCAGCTAGTAAATAACTAAATTAGAAATACAGTTGCTTGAGAAATGTTCAGTGTCTTGGTAAATCTGTCTAAAAAGACCACTAAGATCACAGTTTTTCTGTGTGGTTTTCTGTTTGTGCAGTAAATCTTTTTGACAAGCAGAGGGCATTGAGTGGATCCAGTGTGGGATCTTTTTGAAGTAACGGCCCCGTTGAAAAAGACAACACACTTTTGCTGCTGTCCTGCAGTGTTGCTGTGGTTCTTTCTGATCTGTCACGAAATGCAACCGAAGGGCAGAAAAGATGGAGGAGGAGACAAAAAAGGGTTATTCTAAGGTCTTTTCTCTCTAAAGGAAAACGTTTGAAGTATCGAATGCAATAGTACATATTCACTGTTATCACACACTGTATACAGTACACATACTGTAAAAGTGAATATGACTTCAAAGGACACAAACAGTTCCTTTACCTCAGGTAAATCCTAAATGCTTTGAGGTTGAGAGGAGAGGCCTTTGACATTAGGCAGTTAAGACATATTTTTAGTCATTTTTAACACTGACTCTGAGTAGATGTTTCTGTGTATCATTATGGATGCCTTTTAGTTACTATTAGTGCCACACTTGCACATTGTGTTTCTGCATGTCTGGTACAGTCTGTATTAAAACTGCCGAAAGCTCTCCCCCCCCGACAGCTCAAGGCTGAACATCAGTGAGCAGAGGGGACAAGGCTGCTAGATAGTTCCATTTAGAAGAAGCCCCACTGATAATAGAAGTCTTCAGTCTCTGTCACTCTCCTCAGTCTGTCCCCCCCCACCCCCAATCTCCCACCTCCACCCACCACTGCTGTTTTTTTAATGGATTCCTTCCAACCCATCTTAGAGCTTCACCACTGTTGAGAATCGCACCAACTATACAAACAGGCTTTGGCAAGTGTGAATGCTAAAAACATGATAAATGTCTGTATTCAGACAGCATGTGTTACACAAAAAGATCATAAAGGGTTGATTACCATAAGAAAAAAACAGCCGTGATAAAAAGTCTAAAACATTTCTTCCTGTTACAGCAGCGATTATTTTCAAAGTGATTTTCTCTTAATGTTCAAACGTTAGCTTATTTTTCCTTCACATTTTTGAAGCAAAACTTACTAAAGACTTACTAAAACCAGCATCACACAAATATTCACATAACCACACCTGTAGGATGAGCGTAACCATACAAAACACCGACATGCTCTTTACATACCCTCTCATACACATGCTTATCCACTCTCCTAGCAAATCAAATCTTTTAAACACAATGCAGCACTTCCTGTGACCATACAGGACTGTGAGATGGAAATCTCAGCGTTGTTTGAAGTGCCTTTCAAAAAATGAGGGAAAAAGCCGACGGCATTGATTAGAACAATCACGAGTCCCTTGACTTAAAACACTGACAATTTTCTGTCTGTAGTGTTGCCAAACTCTATCTATTACCTGAGCCTGTAGCCTGCTGAGTTGTAAAATCCCCAGACAGCTAATTTGTGATCAAATTGTTTGGCAGGTGAACGGCCCTCGGGGACAGAAACCTGGGATGTGCCATCAGTGTATTATGTAAACTGAATACGGTGTTCCAAGCTGGAACAGATTAATGCCAGTTAAAGTTGAACACTGTGTACATGTGCTTAAAAAAAGAGTCGACTGCCCGACTGCACAAATTCCATTAATTTGTATTTGCTGATATTGCTCTAGGCTGATAGCACTATATTGCATCCAATGACGTATTGTAATCATTTCAAGATTCGTTTTTTTGTTGTTTTTGTTTTTAATTAGTGCGTCACAGTCTTGTATCCTTTGCTCTTATTTCCTTTTCAATATACTGAAAGGTCAGGCGCAGTGAATCAGATGATTTGTTATTAGGAGACTTCCACTGGATGCAAAGGGCTGCACTGAATGTGGGAGCTTGTAGTGTGGCCGTAGACATAGCTGTAGAAACTCCTCGAGAGGTGGAAACAAGGCATCCCTGCCTATTGAAAGATGCTGCGCAGAGAGCCACATGTATAAATGATATACACACTGATATGCTGTCCTACACACAACAATGACCGTGCTAGCTTTTGAGTTGTCTTTGTGCACTGCCTATACCCTATCTGTCACCACCGTTTGGCAGTGCATCACAAGGCAACATCACCCTGCATTTGCCAACATTGTGCCTCGTTTTCCTAGGCGGTTGAGCATAACTGCCTGGAGAGTGGAGATTACTCAGCACTACAGCCTAGAAAGGACAATCCTTAGGCTCTCTCGTGACCTAGACTGGTGATACCATGAGCACTCATGTGTCAGTCTCAGTGTGTCTCAGCCTCACAATTTGAATTGTGAGACGCACTCATTGCAAGTTGAAAACTAATACTAGACCGGAAAAACGAATTCCTTGGAGAAGCCTGTGAATCAATATGTAAGACTTGCTGATGAAGCTTGTTAGATCCTGTATCTGAATTAAAATAGAAGAGCAGTGCCCACACAGACTGCAAACAGAAAAGCTTCTTTGACCAAATATCTTCTGCTCAGACTTAGGCTTACTGAATAGTGGCCGTATACAAACCATTTCTGTTTGCATGTCTGTCTTTGTTGCAAATTTGGATTCAGGTTAAATCATCGAGTTGATCTATATGTAAAATTGGCCCGTTTTTTTCAAAGTAGCACTTTGGCAGGTCTTAGACTTTGTTAAGTACTGAACAGAAACATCAAACCCCTTTGCTTGCTTTACTTACTCTTTCAAAAAATGTGTGAATGTTCTGGAGGACAGAATCAGTCATTAAGTTAAATGCTAAATATGTAAAATATTCATACATGTACTAACTGAAATTACATCCATATCACTGTCTATGCACACTGTATGTGTGTGCATGAATTTGCAGTATTTATATCCTGATGTGTCTGTTCTTTCGTGCATGTGCATTTTTTTCCTTGCATGTAAACTTTGTGCACTCAACTATCTTAAAGATTGCATGTCGTGGCTCAAGTTCTACAGTTTCTTCTTCTACCTCAGTTTTACCGTACTCAGCTGTAAACCTCGTCCATATTTAATAACCAGTCTGTTGCGGTTTGGCTTTCAGTGAAGTGAAACACATAATCACACAAAGAAAAGCTTACATGACACGTCTTTATCAAAGTCTTACATGGCGTTGTTCTGATTACAACAGCTGTGTTGTGTTTTCCTAACACTTTGGTAGTGTCAGTCAAATGGCTGAAGTTTGATGAATAGAGGATTATTGTGGTCTAGATAATGAGCGGTGAATGAAACAACTATGCTTATTCAGTGAAACATATTACCGTTATCAACAGACTGACATTATCTGGAAAAAAAACTATTTAGAACTGTCCATGGTCAAGGTGGTAAATTTACGTATTAATTTTAAAGACTTTTTTAGTTAAAAACAATGTAATAGAGAATGCAGTGCATACATATTCCAGGAAAAGTCAATTGCATCTATACATAAATGATATTTTTGCATAAATTTTTGCAATTTTCAGACTTTCTGAGTTCCAAAATTGTATCAAATACATGTTTAAAACTCTGAGAGGTCTACGCACTCATGTGCATTCATATGCAGTACACACAGTACATGTACACACACAAACAGAAACATGCTGTCGGGGTTAAGGGAGTCAGTGGAAAATGCATATGCAATAGGCACAGCAGCTGCGCCCCCAGAGGCTTGCATCTGGTCCAATCTGGCAACAAATCTCTTTACACTCTCATACATGCACCTGCCAAATTCACCTGCTGCTGGAGCCAATGAGCCAGGGAAAAAATGGGTTTGGCACATAAGAGTAAAGAAGATTCTCCGTACTGAGCACATAAAGCTTTTTCAAATTAAAATTTGCGTTTTATCTTTTGTAATCACTGTAATTGCAGATTTTCAAAACACTCGCCTGCATTTGCTCATCCTTGATTTTTCGGTTCTTGAATAAAAAAAATAGCTGGAACTGAACATTTAAATTTAAAGGTAACACAATAAACTTTCAGGAAGCAATCATCAACTAGGAGACTTGGTAATCACTAAATGAGAAAGAATGAGTCTTTTGCCAGACGTTGACAGTGTTATCTTCTGAATGGTACCATGGCGGCCCCTATCAAATATGATTAAAATGAATGATGGGAGCTATCTGCTTTTCTTTCCCCAGGTCCGTATATTTCCTTACCTGATTGGTCGAGAATCAGCCTTCGCAGAAAATCTAAAATGGATGGCGTGTGCTAACAAAGGTGGGCTCTTCAAAGACGCTACTTTCTCTCTCCCTGTAATCTGTTTTGGTGGGGTAAAGTTGCAGCGTGTCACTGTCAGCTGGAGGAAAAGTATTACATTATGCAGCTCAGGATTTGTTTGGAGTTTTTGGCACATGTGTCTGTGTGCATACATACACTAGCATAGATGAGTTTGTCGGCGCTCATCAGCATAAGCAGGTGTATGCGACAGGAAGCAACGGGTTCCAGTTGCACAGGCCAGATGTGTCATATTACTTCTTCTTTGAGCTTAAAGTCCAAATGAATCATAGTGATGCGCCACTTTCGAGCAGCTTTCTGTGTGGTCATGGTTGTCTTAATGCGTAGAGCACTTTCCTCCAGGATCTATATTTAGCTGGGAGGTGGCTGACAGAGACAGTCTGGCTCCATTTCCTCAGGCTCCAGCAGATAAGACAGGCAAGTCACAGGTCACACAAAGGGTGTTAAGTGTGTGTGTGTGTGTGTGTGTGTGTGTGTGTGTGTGTGTGTGTGTGTGTGTGTGTGAGATATACAAGAACATCCACAGTGTTGCTTGGACGTGATATCAGAGAACCCATCCAGTGTCTTTGAGGATATTAGTGATGATAAAACCTGAGACAGAAGAGGCTCACAGACGTCTGTGAGTATTCTTGTTTGGCTGTGCGCTTGTATGCGCTCGTGTGCGCATACACCAGGGAATGCACATGTTGCCCTAAGGCTGTTGCAAGCAATGTGATGTACACATGAGACCTGTTTGGTTGCTGAAAACATTGTGTTTGTTTAGACTTGTGTATGTGTGTAATGCTATAGCACAGATGTTAATGTGTGTGACTGATGATGATTCAGGGGGATGACTGTGACTTTCTCTCCATCCCGGAAATGATGCAGAACAGTCTTCTGTCAAAAACTCTGCGTGGCCCAGAATATTAGCAGGACTGGAAATGCTATGAGTGTCACAGTGCAAGTAAAGCTACTTTTGGCTGCTTCCTTATTCACGAGGAGTCGCCAGAGCGGGTGGCGCCGCATGTTTGATTTGGCAGATTTTTATGCTGGATGGCTCTGATGTAACCCCAGAGGAATTTGTTTGGGATAGAAGTGGTGCAAGTATCAGTAAAATAATGTTACATGTTTTCACTAACTCTCAGCATTTACCGTATATTTACTATCCATCCATTCGCTTCCGCTTATCCTTTTCAGGGTCGCGGGGGGCGCTGGAGCCTATCCCAGCTAGGGCAAGAGGTACACCCTGGACAGGGCGCCAGTCTGTCGCAGGGCCAACACACAGGGACAGACAACCAGTCGCACTCACATTTACACCTATGGTCAATTTAGATTGTTCGATTAACCTATCTCCACAAGCTGCATGTCTTTGGACTGTGGGAGGAAGCCGGAGTACCCGGGGAGAACCCACGTGAACACGGGGAGAACATGCAAACTCCACTCAGAAAGACCCCGGCCTGATGGTGGAATTGAACTCCGGACCTTCTTGCTGTGAGGCGACAGTGCTAACCACCAGTTTGTTGCTTTGGACGGTCGATGTTATTTATTAAACTCGTCCCCTTTCGCTACCTCTACTCTTTGCATCTTCACATTTCCTTCGACCTCATTCACACATGTATTCTGTCTTTTTCCTACTGACTCTCCTTTCGTACCTGCATACCTCCGCCTCCTCTCTGGGGTTACTTCTATCTGCTCCATATTCTCACTACAAATCGCCGTGCTGTCTACAAGTAACTTTAGTGTCGTTTCAGATGTTCTTAGCAATTATTTGCCAAAATGTGTATCAAAGCTAATCAACACCCCTTTATAAATTGTTTATTACACGTGCAATTTAACATCTTAATTGTATTCAGATTTAAACGCTGCATCAGTACTTGCCTTGTTGCAACCAGTGCAGGAGTAGTTTTCCTCTAGTGTCTTTTGAGTATTCTTAAATGTGGTATATTTCTGCAGGTAATCAGTACTTTTTTAAAGGCCATTTTAACAGGAAGCAAGGCAACATTTCTAAGTATTCTTTAAGTCATCTAGATTATTTTACCGGCTGGGTTGATGCGCCACATCTATCACAGATCTGTGTATTGTGTCTAGACTTCAGGTCCTTTCTCCCTGTGGAGTCAAAGTTGTTGCCGGGAAAGATGACCCCAACATCTATTTCCTCCGATGAGCTCTCTCCTAATAAGCAAAAAACTTAGTTTTGTTGTAAAATACTTTTACAACTGTGCACCAAGAAAGCGCTTCCTTACACGATGATACATTTTTCACTTCCACCTCATCCATTATCAGGACACCTTACGGGATCTTATTTGCTACATATGACCCAGACCAAGGTCATGTAAAAATATATTGATGCCCTCAACCTGTCCACACCTTGCTGAGGCTGTATTGTTTGTACAACATGGGTACCATCCACTGAAAGTTGGGAGCCTTCATTTTTCTTCCCCTGGCACCTGGCCCTGATGGCTCAGCTCGAAGGACGCCCTCAGCCTTCGAGAGGGAGCAGTAATTCTCGACTCACTACTGTGATGAACGATGCAGTTAGACTAGACAGTGTCTTTGTGTGTGACATGCGTCTGTATGTGTGTGTTCTCATTGCACCGTCTGGTGGAATAATGGCTCCAAATGCCTCTGAGGATAAAAAAGACCTGCAAAGGTTCACTTCCAGGTCAAGTTCTGTTAATATACTGATTACAGCAGTTATGTGATATCAGCACTTTTTTTCAACAATAGATTTTATTTTTAGTTAATTATTCTATTTTGGGCTTTACTATAGATATAGTTTTAAGATTAGCTTATAATCAGTGGTGCATATTATCAGATATTTGGGCTGGGTTGATGCGCCACATCTATCACAGATCTGTGTATTGTGTCTAGACTTCAGGTCCTTTCTCCCTGTGGAGTAAAAGTTGTTGCCGGGAAAGATGACCCCAACATCTATTTCCTCCGACTATGATTTTCTACTTGAATGCCCAACGGTGATGGAGGCAGTTTGCTGTTTTTACAGCTGGGTGAAAATGTGGTGGGCTTTTTCTTTTCCCTTATTCATGGCGCCTCTGTCTCTGTCTGACTGCAATGCTGACTCTCTTCCTCTCGCTTTTTCTGAACCTCCTCCTGAGATAACAGTACATTTCCTCCTTCACATACACATTAGTATCATAACGATGGCATTGCCATTATGGGAGATGGAATCGCTTGTAGTTTAGCTGAGATATTTTTGGTCTTACATTTAGATACACATGCATATACATATACATTAAAACCCATGATGGTTGGGTCTTGCTTGAATAGTTTGCGGAGGATACTTTAAAAGTTAGTCATGCATTTAACCAAGTTTCCATCATGCAAACAGCAGGTCAGCAGCACTGCATCCCAGATGTAGTTAGTCTGCATTGTTATTAAAATAGTAGCAATGGCTTGGAATATGTTGCTGGCTCCATAAAGCTAAAATGTTTTTTCAGGCATCTGATCTGCCCTCAAACAAGCTTAGAAACACAGAGCATGTGTTTTTGGGCAGTAGTGAGTTGGACTTCTGAGCCTGTGCTGCCTCATTGTTGGCAGGATCTAACTTAAATAATTAATCTACTTTAATTAAGAATGAACAATTCTTCATTTCTGTTTATCTTTCTCCTCCACTTTTTGCTCAACAGGGTATTTCACTCAGATTTCCACACTGGCAGATGTGCAAGAGAACGTGATGGAGTATCTCCATGTTCTCAGTCGTCCTAAGGTGATCGACCGGGAGCACGACACAGTTTGGACTGAGGCCTACATCGATAGCACTGTGAGTTGAATATGCCTTCGCTTGCTACATAACTCCAGTTCACGTGGTCCTTGATAGCCTCACATATCCACTGGGCTGTTGTAGGCTTAGAAAACTCCATAATGGGCTGAATTGTTGTATACATAAACCACAGGACCTTTTGTATAAGTTCATATTGTGAAAACATGTATTTTGAAGGGGAATGAATTAAACAACCCAAATGAAAGTGATCGAGGGTGAAAGACGAGCAGAGGGCTGACAATGTTTTCTGCATTTGTACCTTTGACTGTGAATGAGTTAAATGAGTCTGTGTGTAGCAGATGGACCCATTAAGTAAACGAGCCTCCTGTGTGTGCTTGGGAGCTTTGTAGGGTTGCAGCATTTTCAACTCCAGACAGTCTTAGGAGAATCTTTTTTGGGGCATTGCCCATAGTTGACCTTTCCCGCATGAAAAAGTCTCACTTCAGATTTATTGATAGTGGAAATACTGTGCTTGGTTTAGAAGAGGGTGCCATCATACCAGAGCATGATGGGTCACAGTCATTTGCCTTTAACTCACCAGGGCATTTATGTGGGCTCTTCTCACATGGATGCAACGTTGCACAATTGTACTGGGGAGCTGCTATAATAAAGTAAATGTAATGTCTGATCTGAACGCATGGGGCATTTATTGTTCCCACATGTGCCATCATTAGGTAATGTCTAGAATAGTTCAGGACTTTGCTGTGAAAACTATGATTTCCAATCTCTAAATCTCCTATCACCATACTGGCCGACATACTGAGCATAAGCAGGTAGTGAATATTGTGAATTACAGTCAAAATAATAATATTTTCTGAAATCGTGCATTCGTCTCCTGTACATCCTCTATAGTTGAGTGGCAAAACATCCCGAAAAACCCCTGAATGATAATAACAGAGTTAAAAGGACGAATCCTCTGTGATCCAAAGTCAGCACACAACATGCTGCATCATTCACCACACTGGTCCTTCTTGGCTTACTGTGTTAGACACGCAGAGAAAATAGCAGGAGTTAACAGTTTCTGTATAGATTAAGAGTGTGAGAGCTTTGGCCATGTAAAGGCAAAGGTAAGTGCCCTCCACTAGAAATACCCACCACGCAATCAAAAAACCACATAAAAATAGACTCTTTTCTCTCAGCTATCCTTTGAATATCCCTTATGTTTTACCCTTTCCTGTCTTTCTGTGCTCATTTGTTTCTCTTTGTCCTCATTTTCCCTCCCATTTATCACAGAAGTGCATACACTCAGCGCTGACCTAACACGTATAAGGAAATGCTTACGTTTTCTTGCAGTAGGAGTTGCGGCACTTGAGTGTTGATTCCTCTCTGCTGCGGCCCTTTTGACTATAAAGTTTGCCTCTCTTGAGACAGTCGCTGTTTTTAAGTTGTGTTCAATGTCAGTGGATTGTATGTGCCCACTGGCACTCCATTCAGTGAAAATTGCACCGAAAGGCTTTCTGACACTTATCCACAAATGTATTGACCCTGTCTCTCCTCCTCATCGTCATCCTCCTTCTCACCTCCTCTTCCTTCTCAATCTGTTCTCTTTAGCTCCCCCAAGCACAAAAGGTAAATGTGGTTTGAGGTCATTGGTGCATTGTGCTGTGGTGAGGCCTGCTGTGTGTCATGTGCATTTCTTGTGCATGTGCGTTTCGGTTTCTAATATCTGTGAAATGAACTATCATAGCGGCTCGTGGCATTTTCTTATGTGTCGTTGTCATATGTTGTTTGTCAACTTCCTGATTGAAGCCATGCCTCATGGTTGTCATGGGTGCCATTCACGCGCTCTCTTTTGCACGTCTGATTTCGCATTCGCACACGTCTGTGCACAAACTCGCTCATTCTTCACTGGTGATGCTATGTTAGCCTTGCTTTGCCAGTGTCTCTGGGCTGGCATTGTGATTATGTGTGTAAATGTGAGGCTTCATTTTGTTCTTTGGCCTGTGTGATTTTTGGTGTGAAAACAAGATTGCCTGTGTTATTTGTTTTGGTAGAATTCTCCAGAATAAGCTGTTTTGTCATCTTCTGGGTGAAAATCCAATAGTCCATAATGGTTGGCGGGATGATCTGTTCTGATGCCTTTTTATCATTTTCAGTGTTTTATTTTTCCAGTGATTTATGAATCGTATGTGGGTTGAGATAAGCAGCTCTATAATCACAACAGTGATGATGGCGAAACAAAAGAGCGCTCTGCCTCCCCATCAGTGTGAGCGAGGCACAGCAGTAGCATTACACAGCTGGCAGGCCGTATGTCTTACATAGTGCTGTTAGTGTGACAGACCCGAGCTGATTGACCTCAAAACAGCTCAGCAGAAAACTGAAATAGATATCATTTTATTAGGATTAGCGAGGAATCTGTACCAATTCTTTGCATATAATTGCCCCAGCACTGCTCTGGCCTGGGTGAACACACATACACACTACTCCAGTGACAGAAGGATGCAAACATGTGTGATAAGAAGTGAGCAAAACTCCTTGGATGGGCTCTGTGTTAGAAAATTGATGAGCATTTTGTTCCAGGACTGAAGTGTATCATCTTTCCTTCATGCTATCTTTCCCCGGTTTTCTCCCTCTCACTGCGACCCAGCAGTCCGTCTTTCTTATCTTACCTTTCTTTTGTGTTTTGTTTTGTTTTATTGTTTCACTTTGCTTCTTCGCCCCTATCTCTTTCCCTCCACCTGTGCTCTCCTTTCTGCCATCCTCCCTCTTGCTCTCCTATCCCTCGTTCCACCAGCTTCATTCATCATTCTCTGGCTCATTTGGCTTTGTTTCCCACTCTGCTGGATGAACTGACACTGGAGCTCAGGGATGATGCGAGGGAGGTGAGAGGAATGTGTCAGGGGGAGATATTTGAGGACAACGGTAGGGAGGGTTGGAAAAAGAATATAAGAGATTAAAGAATCATAAACATTGTGGGAGTGACAGGAGGAATTTGCACTGAAGTTTCAAAAAACGAGACTGATACTTGATTAAGTACGAAGACCAAAAAATGGGGAATCTGTGAGCGGCTGATTGCCTTTTGAAGATAAACTGAAATGCTGAGATGAACTCCACTATTTCAAAGCAAAGCATTAATATTGATTGAGGTAATTAAGAGCTTTCAAAGATAATCCCCAAACACCTGTGCAGTAAAAACATGTGCTGGATGTGTGCCAGCTCAGCTTCCCATCGGGTCTGTTTTAGTTTGCTCAAATTAGTCTGCAGAGGTGGCGTTGGCTCCCGCACACACAAACCTGGTCTCCAAGGAAACAGGGGTCACCTCATCTACCTCCATGCAATTTGTCACAGCAACCTAGATTATAAAGTGTACTATGAAACATAAAACACAGGCCAAGGGTGTGTATGTTAGCCCTCTGATGGGTATTGGTGTGTGTGTTTATGTGTGTGTGGGTATGTGCTAGTGCGGTGTCAAGTGTATTAATGCCCACTGGTGTTCTCGTTCATTATTTGACCCACAGCAGGGAAAAGAACTTCCACAGCTCCTTTACTCTGACTCATACAGGTAAATTTGCAGAGGCAATGATGATGCAGATTTGGCCCAGATGTGTGAGTTCTGACTTAAGGATTAGGGTTAGCACCACTTCCACTTTCACAGCAAGAAGGTCCTGAGTCAGCAACACCAGGCTAGGGCAGGCCTTCGATGTGGAATCCTCGTGCTCTGCCATAGGTCTTCGATTTCACACAGCATCTAAACACATGCAGTTACTGGCCTGGTTGCTTCAAGCTGGCTGCCCGTGCTCCTAATAATTAGGATGGGTTATGCAAAGAGAAGAAATCCCCCGTGGGGCTGAATAAAGTGTACCTTTTCTGTAGCTCTGATGGTGACTTTAAATGCACTGCCTCTTCTTATTTACCTAAAAGTATGGCAACCCCTGGAAGTGCATGGGCATTTTTACCAATTTGAACAATCTGGATTTCTGCTCAAAGGGTTCACATATTACACAGAGTCTTCTATTGGGGTTCACAGGGATACAGCAGCCCACAGGACCAGTAATATACTGCACTGATTGAAACGACCTGGGCTTGGATATATCTCTTTAATTTGTCCCGTTCAGTGGTAGCACGGCTGCCACGTGTTGCAGCTGCAGTATCTAGGTATGCTTCGTTCTCCCTTCTATGTCCAATATTGGACTCCAAATTACATTTAGCAGCTGTCCAAACTCGTGCCACTAATTCCTCTTTCCTCAGCGTCTGAGGGATATTGACAGATTTCCTTGTCATTACCTGTTATCTCTCATGGTAAAAAAGAAAAAAAGTCTTGGGGTGGGGAAAGCACTTTTACAATGTCGGTATAAAATTCAGTACTTTCTAAAGATGCGTGCTGATATTTAGTCAGTCCAACAAATTTAAAAGATGATATTCCTTTGATTAGTGCAGTGTAAGTAGAACATGCTTTATGCTTTTTGCCGCTCCGTGTTCCCCTGAACTATTGTAGATTTTCATCTTGGATTTATTCTTTGCTTAATGATCCAATTACTGATGCTGAATGGAAGAAGTCACTGACATTTAGACAGATTCAACATTTCTGGGAAGGCAAGGTTAGATCATATTTTTCAAGTACTAAGCCTTCCTCCAGTCTCCTAAGAAAACAGTGTCAAGCTTTCATCTGTAATGGATATCATCGTCAGATACAGACATCCGGTAGAAAGATAAATATCATAATTATCCCAGCAGTCTTTAGAGGGGGGGGGGTACCCAGATCCAGACTAGAAGCGCTGCCTTTGGATAAGCTTATTCTGCAAGAGATCAAAGGCAGACTCTGATTGAACATATTTTAGGGCAAATAATAAACATGAATAAAACATGTCGTGGAAGTTTAGTTGGTCTCTGAAGAAGATGATCAGGTCCTCGGCTAAATTCCCATCAAATTCTATGCTCCACACGGATGTTTTGCAGCTTGAAAACACTGCTCAGTGTGACTGGGCAAGATGTTTCATATAAGATGCATGAAATGTGCTCTGTGGTTACATAAAATTTGTAACAAAAACAATGAAGTTTCATCATTACCTTCCCTCTCTTCCCTCCCTTTGGCTCTTTCTGTTTTTCTGTTTGTTTCTGCTTCACAAATCACTCAGTTGGAGGACGGCCAAGGTCCAGTTCTGATGACTACGGTGGCAATGCCAGTGTTCAGTACCAAGAATGAGACTGTAAGCTCACATACAGTGATGCAGAATTCACAACACATTCACTGCCTCGTGATTCCAAAGCTCGATGTCTCAAATGAAATTACAGCTTAACTGAAAAACTGAATTTTCCTCATGAGTTATTCCATCACGGGGAATTAGTCTTTGAGAGAATTGACACAAATGGTAAAATCATTGTTGATTTTTTTGTGTATTTGATGGATGCTAATATCACTTTGATTGCAGTTTGAAAATTGGGACAAAGCGGCGCATTACAAGTTGAATATTTTTATAAATAACATAAACGGAGGCACTGATGCGGCTGTAAAAGATTGTTATGTAAGTAACCTTTTAAACTGAGCTAACCAATTTTCGTATATTTGTGTGCTTGCAGAGAAACCGTGGAATCCTTCTGGGGGTGGTTGGGACAGATGTGCCAGTCTCTGAGCTGCTCAAGACTATCCCCAAGTATAAGGTACCACATCCAGCATCACTTAGTTCTTCCTGCACGTGATTAGGGATCTCAATAGCCATTATTCAATGTTTTACACTATCACACTGACTACCGAGGGTTCCCAATGCTTACTCAAGCAGTTTTATACACTTGTGCACATTGGCACAGTCCTGAATACCCATGCACACAGCTTTAGCTCACAAAGATGTTTTACTGCATGGCTACAACAGCCACTGTCTGTTTCCACCAGATCCTAGTAAGCTATCGCATAAATAGGAGAGACTGATTACACGATGTGCAACTTCTGTGCCCGTTACCCTCTCCTCTACACTGAACTCTGAACATGTTGCTCCACCTCTCCAGTCCCACAAGCGGTCCAAAACCCCACCTTATAATACATAAAATACTCCACATAAGTCAGTCCAGAGTACAGTAACTGAATGCAAAGCCAAGTCGCAGATACATTAGAGATGAGCTTAGTCACAGCTCCTGGTTACACTCGGTTCATTAATGCATTCTGCTCGTGTCCCCCCACCCACATCCCTGCACTGATTTCTTTTGTAGATCTGAATCTTGGATGTGTGTAAGGTGTTTACATTTGAAAGTGTGTTATTTGCTCAGACATGACATGATGAACGATGCCGTCCTTTCCCGTTGTGCGGGTCTCGGTTTTACCACAAAAACAAAGACTCTGAAAGGGGCTTGATTAACCAGATTTACAATTAGGTTCTGATTTGTTATGCATAATTTTGGTGTGTCTTTGTGTGTGCTTTTGCATATTCTACTAGCTGGGCATTCATGGCTACGCCTTTGCAATCACCAACAACGGTTACATCCTCACCCACCCGGATTTACGGCCACTCGTGAGTATTACCTCCAGGACATTTCAGAGTTTACTGAGTGTGACCCTTATTACCATAAAAATCCCTTTTAGGATGCACAGGTTGAAGTTGAAATGTGTTGTTCTGTACTGGATAGATGAATACACCCTCTCGAGTTCACATCAAGTCACTTACCAATTTTCTTTTTTTGTTGTCACACTGAGATTGTGATTGACTTTAACAGAATGGTGTGTAATTGTGTGGTACTCTGTGTGGTGTGCCTTGTGAGTATGCTGGCTGCGTGGTGGTATGTAGATGAGGAGAGCATGTTCCAGGCCTCTGCTGTTCTGTGAATAGACAGAGATACAGCTTCTGAATGGCTGTGATTAACTCTATTGTACTCACCCACTCCTCTCACAAGAGCTGGACGGAGAGAGTGTAGAAAGAGAGGGAGGCTGCGGGAACCTGCTGAATGTGAGGATAGGTGCAGGTAGGCCTGGTGTAACACTGGGGGAGAAGAGTGAGGTGCTCATATGGATGCCAGGGCAACAGATGAGATGGAGAACAGAGAACAGACAGTGAGGCAGACAGACAGATGGTTTAATAGAGGTCTAATTAAAGACGTTAATGACCAGTGTTTAACAGCTAATGAGGGGTGGGAGACAGTCCTCACTGACAGATTCAAAAGTAGACACACATACAGTAGTAACACAGACGCACACATAAACACACACATACAATGCAATTAAAAAGTTCAGTACTTTGATCTGTTTCACCTTCATTTAATGGGTCAGTGGTCAAGCCAGTGAGCTACCCAGCAGTGGTGTATTCCTGGAGCGTTGCATCCTGACGCTTGATAGATTAATAAAAGTCACATATACATAAACTGTTGTTGCACGGTTGAATTCTTAAGAAGTTATCGGTGCTTTATTAGGCTGAAGCACTTGATTAAATAAAGGAATAGTGAAATTAAGACTAAACTATCCAGCTATTGGCCCAAGTGCCAGCAGGTATGATGACACCACCTTTTTATAGGTGTACGTAAAATGAAGACTATTCTAAATCAAAGTCGTTTCAAATACAGCTTGTTGGACAAAAATACAGATTTTATGGTTCTGCCTCTGTATGTCACCACAGTGACAAATCAAACAATCAAGACATGATTGAAAGGAAACTTTCAGCTTTAACAAAAAAATGCTTGACTGTTTAAACATTATGGGAATTTATACACAGACCTGCATTTTCAGAGGCTCAGAGGTAATCGGGGAACTGACTGACAAGCAGTCATGGCCATGTGAAGCCTTTGTTATTTCATAGCAAACGAAACAGACATGACATCTGAAGCTGATGCAAAGTGTTGAATTTGTATTTTATAGCTTCTTGCTGTAATTTTCACAAAGATGTGTCAATTCAAGAGAGGGAGGCTGAAGAAACAAAATCAACCTGTCAGAGAGACAGAACAGAACAAAAGGCCTGAAAGACCACAGGAGTCAGCTAAAGTGAATGATGACAGAATCATTTCCATGGTTTAGAAAGACAGCTTCACAACATCGAACAATGACAGCAACAAGCAAGAGAAGTCTTCATGAATGGAAATATGGAGGATTTAAAAAAGATCCAAACACTGGTAAGAGCCACTGAAAATGTATAAAAACAGCTGTAATTAACCTAAACAGTTAATGCATTTTTTTTTAATTCCTTGGGTTAAAGTCTGCACATCAGCCAAGTGTTGATTGTGGTTGTGTACAGAGGCAACAACTACCAACACTGTCTTTGTCCAGCACGTTGTGGAACTTACTGGATTGTTACCCTGAAATATGAAGTTATTAATTATGAAGTTGACCGAGAAATAAAGCAAAACTCTACTAATAAAGTGGGCCATGCTGTTAAAGTCGTATTAACATATCACGGGGCGATCGTGGCTCAAGAGTTGGGAGTTCGCCTTGTAATCGGAAGGTTGCCGGTTCGAGCCCCGGCTTGGACAGTCTCTGTCGTTGTGTCCTTGAGCAAGATACTTCACCCGTTGCCTACTGGAGGTGGTCAGAGGGCCCGGTGGCGTCAGTGTCCGGCAGCCTCGCCTCTGTCATTACAGCTACAATGTAGCTGCCATCACCAGTGTGTGAATGGGTGAATGACTGCATGTGTAAAGCGCTTTGGGGTCCTTAGGGACTAGAAAAGCGCTATACAAATACAGACCATTATTAAAAGGGATGGTCAGGAACAAACAGAAAACGTATTGACTGTTTTGTTTAAAACTCACTGTTTCAATAAATAAGCCTTTTCTTATTGAAAAAGATGTGATTTGAATGGAGTAAAAAGATCCTCTTCTTTTTTCATGCATGTAGTTTGGTGAGACAAGCTGTTAGAAACTGTGCTGCAAGCTGCATCACATTCTGCACAATTGAAGCCGCCCACTCCCATCGTCTCTTTGTTGTATGTTAACCAGTGAAAACTATCTGGCCACTTACATCAAAGTACATTTACATTTTTGAAGCTTTGGTTTCTCTTGTGTCACTCCTGCTTTTTTTTCATTACAGTAGCTTTGAAAAACGAGCTTCTGCTATTATTGCGCAGGTGCAAACAGGATTATGTGGAGATAGTTTGTCAACAGTTGCTTGCTTGTCTTTCTGTGGCTACTTCTTACATTAGAGCACAGTCCTAATTTTCAAAGCCAAAGGTAATTTGTCAGCATGACTGAGTAACCACAAGCAAGAAACAGCAGCAGCAACCATGTAAAACTCTATTCCCTCTCATTTTTACTTTTGCTTCTGTATCAGTTAAACAAAGATTGGCTGGTGGCTTCCGGGGTTTACTTTCATACTTAACTGTCAATTATGATAGCAATATCAACCTACTCATCAAACTCTTTCTGTAGTCTTTTCTGTTACAAAAGATTAATTCTTTGGTTCAGTAATAATTTATCATGTATTTGCTCATTTAATCTTCTCAGTTTCTTCTTCGCTATTATACACCTCAGTCTGTTTCCCTCTTTCCCTTCTTAAGGAAAGAAAGGAGGTAAAATGGCTCCATGATTGCCTCCATGCCACTGAAACTATTTCTGATGATCTTCAGGTCCCGTGTTTGGTGTCCACTGGACTGTTTTCCTGTTTTTTAAGGACATGACTTTTATATACGGTTCATCTGATGTAGATTTGGCCTGTCACCTGCACAGTTTTGTCTAGAACCACCATGCAACACCATCCACACCAAGATGTGCCAAGTTTTTGGCTAGTGGCCCTTGTTGGTGCAAACATAGTATTTTATAGCTGTCAGACTCTGTTATCTTTTTATACATTCAACTAAATAAATGGGAATAAATGATGTGTTTGTGCATGTTAGTAACAAAGTAAAGATTCAATTTAAAATAGATTCTTTGCCAAGTTGTAGATTATATGTACACACAACACTGGTTCATCCCTTGAGTTTCGCCCCTGCTTGACTGGATCACAGTGCAGTTGCTATGTGGCTTAACAAACATGCGACACTGGACAACTATTGTTCAAGACTATTTAAAACAAAATACAAACATTTTCTTGGAGGTTGTGATGACATTTTCATTATGTGAAATGCAATGGCTTGTTTTGATAACTGATAACAACAACAGAACAACAAAAGAATTGCCGTAGTTTGGCATACTCTTTCTGTTATGTCATTTCCAGTATTTCTGATTGTGCGTGCATGTGTGTGTTGGGATGTTTGTGCAGTATGGAGATGGCAAGAAGAGAAGAAAACCGAACTATAGCAGCGTGGATCTGTCTGAGGTGGAATGGGAGGATAAGGAAGACACGGTGAGACACTAGTAAATCTGCATCAAGTGTCAGGACAGCAGCGCTCTGAAAATCAGTGTCATCAAGCACAACTGTGTGTGTGTGTGTGTGTGTGTGTGTGTGTGTGTGTGTGTGTGTGTGTGTGTGTGTGTGTGTGTGTGTGTGTGTGTGTGCGCGCGCTTTGTCTTTCTAGCTAAGAAATGCAATGGTCAACAGGAAGACGGGGATCTTCTCAATGGAGGTGAAGAAGAGTGTAGACAAAGGGGTGAGAAATGCAAAGTTCAGAAATAAAACAACAAAACGCACAAACAACGCACTTGTCAGAATGTCCTAAAGGCTGAGCGAGAGAAAATACTTACCAGCAAGCATTCACTCTGCTAAGGGCTTGTTACAGCTGGCTCAGTGATGTACAGGACTGACTTGGGGATTTTGTTTCTGATTTGGTTTGCTGTGCATGCACTGGTGTGTGTCTCTCTGCGTGTGAGCCCCTTATCTCCACAAAGCACATGTTGCTGAATACGGGGAAACAGCAGCCCGTTGATTCTGCTTTACTTCCTGCCTGTCAGAGAGAGAGAAAGGTGTGTGTAGATATGTGTGAATGTGTTAAATGTGTGTTCGCACATATTAAAGAGCGATTTGGATTAGGCTGATTAATATACAGATATTATACAGACATCCACACACACACATACACACACACATTATCATTATTATTATTGTATATCTATATTTATATAGAGAGACAGAGACGCTCACAAGAGACTCTTTATGAATGTACTGATGTCCATCTGCAGCTAAGGACTGCCCAACAGAAGCTTGTACTACTTGCACCACTAGATGGCGCTAGATTGCAAGAAATGATATCAGACAGCACCGCCTGGCGTTTAACGCAGCCTCTATATTCACCTCTTTCAGAAACGTGTGCTGATTTTGCACAATGATTACTACTACACAGACATCAAAGGGACTCCTTTCAGGTAAGAAGTCTGAAGACTTCCTTAAGCTAACGAAGCTGAATTTTCCGGTGGTTAATCTGTAAACGACAACAGATTTTTAGGAAATATGTTTTGTTTGTTTTGTTTTAGGGGTTTTTGTTTATTTTTGTTTGTTTTGTTTGTTTGTTTTAGTCTAGGGGTTGCTCTTTCCAGAGGCCATGGGAAGTTTTTCTTCAGGGGGAACGTGACAGTAGAGGAAGGTAGGAAATCAGCCTTTTTGCTTTCTGACTCATTTCTGTGTTGTTGTTGTTTTTGTTGTTGCTTTTATTTTTGTTTTCCTACTTTTCTCTCCCTCGCACTCTCTCGATCCCTCTTCTTCTTCTAAGGGCCTTTGTTTTTCTGTTTCTCATTAAACAAGCACTCAGCAAGTAGTTTAGTTTAGTTTGTAAATGCTTCTCTGAGCACTACATGAAATGCAGCATCACAGAGAGCTTTTTAGTATTATAATAATACTTTTCTATTATTTTGTTGTATAAAAACACAATCACAAAATGCACTTTCTAAAGTTATTTTAGGACAAAAATGTTTAATAAAAATATATTTGGATATCATTTTCTAGGAATGCATGGTATAAAAGTCTCTTTGCAGAATGATTAGTCAGAACCAATAAAACGGCCTGTTTTTAAAAACAATAACAAGAAGAAATACTTTTCCATCCTCGGTGATATTTGTGCAGAAAAAGCTGGATTCTGACATTAACTATGCCCGTTCAAATCTTATGATTATTGTATTAAGGGATTAATATTACACGAAGGTTAAAATAACATTTGATGTTGTGACTGGATGAAGTTGACATTAGATAATCTGATTAAATCAGTAAACATTCATCATGTTTTATAAACTGTGTTGGGTATGTAAAGTCTTCTAACTTCTCCTCTTTGGCCCAACGTAACCAGTTCCTCTTCAAACCTGTAGACACTTTTTGTCTAGTCTTTCTCTTCATGTAGTGATTTAAAAAGCCACAACTTCACAGGAAGTTAAATATTCCCCTTTGCGGCTCCTTAGGTGTGTTGTGCGTCCTTCTCCTGACAGTGTTGTATGTCTGCTCCTGCTTGTGTGTTTCTCCACGTGCATGCATGTCTGTTTTCACGTCAGTCCCCATGCATGTTAATATTCATGCGGTGGTGGTGGTGTGTGTGTCTGTCTGTGTGTTTCTCTAAACATGTCCATCACACAGAGCGCTCAGAGCATGACTTGGCTCTTCCTGATCTAATCAGAGCTGTCACATCCATTCAAAAAACACATTTTTCATCCCCCGGTGTGTGTTTAAGTGTGCGCAGTGGAGATGTAGATGCCTAGCCCTATTATTATGACTTCATATTGAGTGTTTTTGCGTATTTGTTTTGAACCAAATAGTTTTCACGTTTTCTTTTTTACAGGACTTCATGACTTGGAGCATCCTGATGTAGCCCTGGCAGACGAATGGTAAGAGTATATTCCCGCCGCTGTTTTATCCCCGTCCCTTACTCAAAGGACATCTTTATTGGGCTAAATCCTAAAATACTGCCAAATCATAAAAATAAATCAAAGTTAGGTTTGATGTCAGCTGAAATACAACAGCTCTACAACAGTTTTTGGGATCTGCAGAACTTTGACTTGATTGTTTGTGTCACTTGATGACTTGTGGTCTCCAGGCTTGGGAACCAACATCTAAACACATTACAATAAATGCTTTTCAAACTAATGCTTGTAAATGAAAAGAAGTGTCTTCCTTCTACCTCAGGTTTTATTCACTGGAGATGCTTTGCAATCCAAAAGCAACTGAAAGCAACTGGATTATGTGACCAAAACTAAAGCGATTACAGTTTTAAGAAAGGAACTGATCTGAAGTTGGTTGTGACTCTAACAAACGCTCATATTTTTCTCTCTTGTCATGTTACAGGACATACTGCAACACAGATGAGCACCCAGAGCACCGCTACCTGAGTCAGATAGAGGCAATTAAACTGTACCTCAGTGGGCACGAACCCCACTTATATTGTTAGTTATGCTCATTTACAGCCCCCATATTTTATATGTTATTAGCAAGTTAATGAACAAGCTTCACGTGTGGAAATGTGCCTTTTTGCCTTTGTCCTGTTAGGTGACAAGGAGCTGATTCAGGAAGTTCTCTTTGATGCAGTGGTGACCGCTCCATTGGAAGCCTACTGGACCAGCCTTGTGCTTAATAAGTCAGAGTATGTCACCTTATTACCCTTTAAAATAAAAGGAAAGTGAAATGATGTTGTTATTTATGTTGGATTTTATTCCTCTTTGAAATAGAAAATACCATAATATGGAGCATATATTTGCACAGCTAAAATGTTAATAATTTAGCACAGTTACTGATTTCTTTGGCTTAAAATGAATTCACAACAGCCGGATATTCATTTGTCACATGATACAGGAATTCTGATAAAGGAGTGGAGATAGCTTACCTGGGCACGAGAACAGGCCTGTCCAGGATTAACCTGTTTGTGGTGCCAGATGAACTTACAAGCAAGTACGTTTTCTGACTGCACGCATACAGTGTGTGCGCATGAACACGGCCTGATGTTTGTGTTGACTTTAGTGTTGTTTACGATTCCAGTTTGTATATTTGGTGTGTCGTGTGCGTCATTTGTATTCTCTGTTTCCCGTCTGCTTTAAGAGACTTTCTGACAGCTGAAGACCGAGAGGGGGTGTTCAATGCCGACCACTTTCCCCTGTGGTACAAGAGAGCGGCAGAACAAGTTCCTGGTACCTTTGTTTACTCTCTGCCTTTTAACACAGGTTAGTCGTGACTTTCATTTGGATGGTGATGATGTTGTCTCTGTGTTTGAGGAAACATCGGTACCGTTAAATCCTCATTATAGTGAACTGACGACACTGGAACCCACGAGTTAAAAAACACAGTCATTATATTTTCTAAAGAAGCTTATATTTTGTAAACTAATTGAATACACTAATGTGGTTTTAAAAGGACCCTTTGAAATGTTCTCTGTCCCTCTTTCACCCATTTTTGGCTGTTTTCTCTGGCCGTGCATCTGTACCTCCCCTTCCTCTCTTATTAATTCTGGGCTGTGTTCTTGTGGATCGCACTGATTGCTGTGGCTTGAAATAAGATACATTAGGAAGAGGTTCAGCCCTTTCCATAGTGACTTGCCCAGAACACAAATACAGACGCACACAGAGTCACAAAAAGACCCACATACACACAAGCCCCTCGCGCATATTCAGTGTAACTGTTTCTCTAAGAAAAGGGTTTCTCCTCCAGAGGCAGAATGTGCTCTCATCTGTTCTCAGCCTCAGGGTTTCCATTAGTGCCAGCTAATACAAGTGATCTGAAAGCCTCTTATTTACTCGCCGGACTTGCCTTGGATGCACTCTTCCTCTCAGGACTGTGGTAGTTAGCTGCAGCCATAAATAGGGCTCTGTGGTATCTATGATCAGCGTTCCTCTCTCCAATCTCCCTGTGGTCAGTTCAGAAATAATATAAGGAATTATGATATGACTGATATGTGAACTCTGCGTGTCTTTGTCGTTTGTATTTGTGTGTGCTTTTGTGTGCGTTTCAGGGTCGGAGAACAAGAGTGTTGTTTTGGCCAGTACTGCTATTCAGCTTTTGGATGAGAGGAAATCACCAATAGCTGCAGGTAAGCGAGCACGCAAGTGTGTCTTCCTGTATTTTTGTTTTACACCCACTCACCTATACGCACACCCACATCCACAGAACCTTACACGGCTTCATTTTCCCCAGTTTACACTTGTCTCCCCACACCTCTCTTCCACTTTGAGGTGAAACACTCCCTGCCCATGTCTGTGTGTTTACCCCTGCATTTTACAATAGATTGTTACATCCTTTAGTAATTATGCTTAATTACTGCATATCAGTGGAACACTGCTTCAAATTAAAGCTGAAAGTCTGCATGTAAGTGCCTTTCGTGCGTTTTTTTCTTATGCCTCTGTGTCTGTTTAAAGCATATTGCAGCCTAGATGATTTCTTTGTGGCCTGCCTCATCTCACATCCTGGTGACTCAGAAGCCCCACAATGTAACGCCCATACAGTGCAACTTGGTGCAGTCAGAAAGTTCATGGCTCTTGTTGAGTTACCATTATCTCAGTTACAGAGGAAAAGAATAAATGGAAGGAGGGGAAAAGGGGGAGGAGGACAGACATGCAGGCATACATATGGTTTCTCTGTCACTAGGTTATATTTTTAGGACATTTGTTTATAATCTAACTCTCCCCAAAGCCACAGGAAGAGTCAGTGTTACAGTGAGTATAGGTCAGTTGAGTTATGAAAGTTTTGTGATGGTTTATTCGTAGTAATTGGTATAGATGATCCTGCTTCCTCACTGTTTTTAACATTTAGATTAGAGTTTTAAATCAATGAATTGTTCTAGTCACATATAGTGAAGCACACTTGTGAAGTACAGCCATCCTTTCCACTGGCGAAAATATACACAAAGGACCAAAGACTAAGGATCTGTGTCCACGCTCTCGTCAACACATGACGACCAGCTTCGTGCCAGTGGAGAAATCCCAGAACACGGTTTGATGTGGAGAGAAACACGAGGGAAGTCTTTCGGGCTAGCAGTGATAAAATAAGAGACCAAATAAAAGGGCAGTGGGAGAGAAAATTATTTCACGGTGCCTGGATGCGCTGACATGAAAGCAGTGCATTGTGGGTATTCTTGGCCAGGGGGAAACCACTGGAGCAGAAGGACAGAGATGGGAGAGTCTGTGCGCTGCCACGGCGCACGCAGACACACAAGCATGCACACATGCATGCACACAGCGTATGCATCAGGTTTCCAGCAGAATGCTACACAAGCAGCCCACAGTTTACACCAGCCCACAGGATTATTTGACCCTGATGACTTGATCACTGTAGTTTTAAGATAACAACATTCTCTCAAATCCTACTCAGCAGCAATGCAAATGACTAGTCAGCATCAAGACTTTTAGAAGACCTTATTGTTGGAGTGGGTGCTGATGTACGGCACTGATGATCACGTTTGTCAGAGCAGCAGGGGGTGTCTGTGCGGATGATTTTATATAAGAGAGTCAGATGGGAGGAGAGATGTAGGCTAGAATGCAAATTGAGCGTAGGGCGGTTAGGGCCAGTTTTCACTGCACTGCGCTCCACTGAGCTGTGGACTTGTGAATACGCGAACACGCTAACTTAACAGGACAGGCTGATGACATCACATACCACTGGCCCTGCAGACATCGAGTCACAATTTTAATATGTGCATACATAGGCACGCATTTGTATTCCAGTCCGCTTGCGTGTGGATCAGTGTTTGTGGTCACATCCCAAGACACGTGCAGTGAGTCTCCTACCCTGATATACACAAAACCATGAAAGTCACGGCATTTAAACCTAAAGCATTTCTGCACGTTCGTCTGTCTCACTGCGCTGAGTAATCGAAACTCTCCAAAAATCGATAATAATAGTTTTTTCTAATAGACACAGGAAAAATATATTTTCATATTTTCTGTTTCTTCTCGAGACATTTTGCTTGTAATAAAATAAAAGATGCAAAAAATATAATGTCAAATGTGCATCTCCCGATGTTTCCCTCAGAAGTCCCAAATTGTTACAGATATGCCATCGTTTCAGCGGATCATTAAGCTGACATGGGCAAAGACATCCACACAGATAGCCCTCATTTCACTGTAACTGTAACTACTGTCGGAGGCATTTTCGCCTGAGGGTCTTACACTGTCTTACAGAACAGTGTATTGAGTTGTGTTACTGTTTTCTTCTGATTTAGACATTAAAATAATGTTTTTATATGTATAAATAATATTTCACGAGTTGATTTCTCTCCAGCATGAGCAAATCTCCCCAGATTTCCCCTCCTTAAACAATATTTTAAGGACCTTATCAAATTAACTGGCAGTATACTGATCAGGTAAAACGCTTCCCTTTATTATATATAATACATATTGTAGGACATGACTACCATCAGCATAAAATCACAAACAGGACTGTTCTCAAAACCTGTAGTTCTAAAACTTAGTGTGTGTCTGTGTGTGTGTGTGTGTGTGTGCAGCGTGACGATAATGCAGACCCACAAAGTGAAGAGAAAAACAACAAGGCTGAATCCGAGTTGTGTTGTTGTTTTAGTTTGTTTCATTATTGCTTCAGCGAATTTCTCATTTTTAACGTCACAAACGGAAAAATATCCTTTAAGAAAACACTTCCTCCTCAAACCTGTGTCACATTATTAGGCACAGACGCATCTGTAATATGTGCGTACAGTACAGTACGCTTTCACACACGCTCAGTCACAGATAAAAACACAACCTCGTTCACATACACTCACATCAGTGATGCGACAGGACTGACAGCAGCTGCCTACTATGAGTTATCAAAATTACGAATAACAACCAAACGACAACCAAACTCTAAAGTCCATTTTTTAAATACAAGAGCTTCACGATTATACCTACAAGTACACAGTTATAAATATATCAGTGATATGCTTTTCTTAGACAAAACGAATGTTGGAATTCTTTGGCCTGTCCTTCAAACCCGCATACAGCAGAAGACACTCTTCTGATCAGTGCATAGATACCTGTGGAGTTTAGCTACCCAAGTCTCAGAAATGAGGTGAACATACTCGCAAATAAATAATCTCTCGCGCACATACATGCACAAGCACACGCGTGGCACATCCGCAGACAATTAGGTTAAAGGGTTGAGGCCCAGGTTTTAAGTCTCGGGGTAGTTGTCGTCTCCTAGGCGATGGCGTTCTCCAGTGGTTCCTTCTCATCTGCTGTGGCGTGATCTGCACCCTGCGCTGCCGCTAGTTCCTCATTCTTCTTTAACTCCCGCTGATATTTGGCCATGATAGCGGCGTAGGCGCATCCGTACACCGCGGCAGCCAGCATCATCAGACACACGATCCCACACACTACACCGGTGATGATCACTGTGGCAATAGCGTGCCGCAGGTTGACGGGCCGTGGCTTCTGCTTAGTTTCGCACTCTGCCATGCCACCTCCACCTCCACCACCAAATCCCTCCCCCATCGCCATGGGGACGTGGAGAGCATGGCTAGAAGGATGAGCGTGGTTGCCATGGGTGTGACTTTGTAGTAGTCTCTCAGACTCAAGGTGGTGTATGTTGGCAAATAGGTAATGGTAGCTTGTAGTCATACAGACATGGAAGAGCTGGTAAGGGATCTTCTGCAGGTCTCTGTCCTTCATTTCTTCTGGTTGGGAGCAAAGCACTTCATCCACCACTCCACCTGGGGTCAGAGTTTAATAGTTAGAAATGACCAACACTGAGTTTTGAAGGTTGTGTCAGTTGTTCATAACTTAATCACCAAGTATCCTTTGCAGCAGCTTACAGAGAAAACCTCAGTCATACTCATCAGCTAAGCTTGCACTAGCTCATTTATATTTGTGTTTTTAGTCTAGGATATATTACTGTAAACGGCCACATTAGCAAGTGTTATGTGATTAAAAGAAGTTGGATCACTAGAGCTGAGTAACATGGGTCAACTGCCTTCTGTATGTACCATAAATCACTTTAGGACCTGCGTCCACATATGTGGACGTCACATTTTGGGTTATTTAGATCAAAATACTCAATTTTTATCTACAAGGGCCTGATATCCACTTACGAGGACATTATCCTGCTACTGTTCTATCAACATTTTACACGAATATCCTCATATGTGGCTCTCATTTTTCATAAAAACAAAAATAAGGTTAAAAAAAATCTGGTAATTCTTTGTTTTTACATTCATCGGGCGCCAATGTGCCCAAATATCAAAGAGAAATTCAAAATGCTGCCGAGGAAGAGTTCGGGTCTTAGGAGGCTAATATTCATCGCTCTGTTTTCTTGTAAAGCATGCTCTGTCACACACTGTGACTCTGCTTGTGTTATTAACCACTGGTTTTCTGTTAAGCATGCATTATTGTATCTGGATTCGTTGTTCTGTTTTGTAGTAATTAGAATTTTCAGCCTGTAAGATGAAAGCTGTGTCAGGGTGACATAGGCATGTAGGCGTGCCAGCCAGCTCCATGCACGCCCGGCTTTCATTATACAGTGGTAATTTTGCTATCTAATGCGTGCTGGATTTAGTTTTGCGTGGAAAATAATGTGTTTCACAGTAACAAAGAACTCTTAATCTTCACTGTGTAGCTGAAGACCACAGTTATAAGAGCTGCAGTGCACCGTGTTCAGTAGATTCTCAAGCGGACTGATTTAATATTTTAAAAACTAAAAAAACAATTAACTATCATTAACTCGTTCCCCATACAGATGACATTTGATGAGCTCCCCTGTAATCATGAGTACCCCCAGTAAATAAATATATATATATATATATATATATAAAATATAGTTTCCAGGTTTTTCAAAGGGCAACTGCATTGGCCGAGGTGCAAAATCAGGCATTTTCCTCTATAATTAGTCTGAGATATGATGCAACCTGCTCAAAGATCAGAGTACAACTTTAAGTTTTAATACATACAAAGCAACGCTCAGCTTGTCTGCAAGCTTCTTTGCAACCTCCTTTCACATCACATCCTCCTTTCATGCTTTGTCTGATCTGTTGTCATTGATGCTTCGTATGTTCTATGCCGGCGTCTTGCTGCTAAGTTGTGCCAGAGCAGAGATACTGTATACAGATATACATTATTGCAGCTGGAAATGACCATCTCTGTATTAACAGTTAACGCTGATAGTCTCTTCAATGAAAAATTCTCAGCAGGATATTCATTTGGAGACATTTTTATGCTGAAATCCCACATTTTTATAAAGTTCTGTTCTTCTTTTTAAGAATATTCACTTGTTGCATCCTGACCTCTGGCTTGCTGTAGATTTATTCCCATGCATTTCTTGTACTGCTGTGATTAAATATTACAATCAGCACTTTGCCCAGCAAGAAAGGCGTTGTTATGGATGAACCTTGGAAATGTTATGGAAGTTTCCCAGTCGCTGCCTAGAGCTGATAGTGGTCTGACCTTTAAAGAGGTAGGTCTCCAGCCAGAGTTTGAGGCCTATAAGTTGGCAGTCACACCTCCAGGGGTTGCTGCGTAGTGCAAGGCTGTCCAGGTGTGTCAGGGCCTCCAACAGGGAACGATCTAATCGTGTCAGCCTGTTGTGTGCTAGCCCCAGGTGGCTGAGGTTCCTCAAACTGTCCCCCATGGCTCCCGGCAAACCCCACAGGCTGGTGAAAGGGAAACGAAACAAAATAAAATGAGAGTCATGCGAAATCAAATCAGGGAACGTAACTTTTTTTTCTAGCATCAAGGTCTAACCTGTTGTGTGAGAGGTCAAGGTGTGAAAGTGAGCGGATAGGTCCAAGCAGCCGCTTGTCGAGCTCCCTCAGGTTGTTGTGAGCCAGGCTGAGTCGCTGCAGCATTCTCAGCCCAAGCAGAGCAGTCGGCGAAATTGTTGTTATAGAGTTATTAGATATATCGAGAATGCGAACAAGGGGTATTTCCCTGAAAGCCATTGATCCAAGCCCCCTGATGCGATTATCTTGAAGGTATAATTCCTGGGTGTCTGGATGCAGTCGTCGCGGGATGTCATACAGTCCTCGACCCCGGCAGTCTACTGCTTTGGTGTTGCTGTTGCAGCTACACTCCTTCGGACAGGCATGTGACAAAGACAGGAGTGAGAGGACAGCACACACCAGTATCGCTGTGGAAACAAAGGGACGCATTAGTGGATCAGACGTGTAAAAGTGGAATATTTGCAGCTGCGTGTCAGAAATGAAGGTGCACTGTAACCCTTCATTCTACAGCTTTCAAAAGTGTTCAATAATATCCTGCAGTACTGTTACATAATTGCAATTGATTCACACCACAGTGTTACAGTCTAGTCTCCATGTAAATAAAACGGCGTTCGATGATTTGCAGTTTATTTTGTCGCTATATTTTCTGTAGTATATAATAACAGAAATAACTTATTTTAATCTGGGGAAAACAAAATACAGGATTGTGTCATTTTTGGCTTGAATATGTAACTTTTTTCTTTGCTTTTTTTGCATTGTTTTTTTGTATAATAAACAAGAAAGTAAACTTCTGCTAATATGCCAACTCCCACCTCCCACCCCCTTAGACAGGGGCCTTTGGTGACTTTGCCAAAGCCGCATAACCCCTCACCCACACACAAATCCATACGCAGCACATATTAGGTGTCTGATTCCCTTTGAGATAACTTCATGTCCATTCCTTCTGGAACATTACAGCAGTATTTATAGCTTGGCTTGACTAGCTCGAGGCTCAATGAAATGAAGCTCTGACCCAAGCCTGTAAATGTAGCTAGCTCACAAGTCACAAACATATCTGGTGAATAGATGGACATGCTGCATCGCATCTGTTTTCATCGGAACAGAAGCTCCATGTTCCTCTGATCAAATATTTTTATAAATTATGTCTTTACCCTGCAGGAGCTCTTAGGCAACACTCTGCAGCTAACAACACAATAAATAACCAACCACAAAGAACGTTAACATGAATTAGGTAGCAAAAAATAATAATTTAAAACATTCTGCAGTTTGCACCAGAATGACTTTATCTCACCGCTACATTCTTTAAATAAACCACATTTTAACGCAGTCTTCTATTTTCTAACATGCAGTTAAAAGCATCATTTTATCTCTGTTTAGCTGGTGGACTTCTCGGATTACGTTGTACAAGTGTGGAGATATCCAGGCGCAGGTGCTCTAATGTCAGGTGTTTGTTTGGTACAGTGGCTCTTGGCGGTGTTGCCTTTGCAGCTTTTATTTGACTTGCCCCAAACAAAGCGCATCATAACATGGCTGGGTTGAGATTTAATACAGTGCAACGACCTGTGATAATTGCATCCTCGTTACTGAAATGACTGTCCATATGCAAGAATGAATTCAGTCACGTGATCACAAACGGTCCTGCTTACAGGGAACATACAAGCATGAGCACGGCAGTGGCTCAGTGGAGCTCTTTGACAGCATTTGTGGAACGAGATCAACAAAACAGAGAGGCACTTTGCTCTGATGTGTCCCTCCAGCCCAAAGCACCTACAAAGAAGTTTTTCATGACAAACACAACCTGCAGCAAGCATCATTTTAAGTTGTCCTGGTACCAACATAAATAGCTACAAGAAATGTAGAGTTTTTATTCAAAAGCTTTCGTAAGCAACCCTTTTCCAATAGTCAGGGAGCAGTTTACATAATATTCTAGTTTAACAGCCTTTCCATCTACATATACGCACACAGACACACACAAATGCTCTTTATGCTGTTTCCTCTGATGGAGCACCTACCTCTCATTTCTGCCAGTCGTCTTTGGGCCACTTGCATTTACTGGTGTTTCAGTTGAAGATCCATTAGCCGTCAGTAAGGCTGAGATTAGCTTGTCCTGGTAATCATCTGTGCAGGCTGATATGGTCAGCAGGTGAGAAGAGATTTAAGATCAACAGCAGAAACCCGTGTTGCTCTTAAAACCCCGAGCACTGGCAGCAAGGGCATGAAACCCCATCAGATCGGGTGAATTAGAGCACAGAGCTCAGTGCCAGCCGGGCAGCCAGTCTGGGAATCACTGGAGTTAGAAAGCTCTGCCTCTCTCTCCCTGGCTTGCGCTCTCTCTCTCTCCTCTCTTGCTCTTTATCTCTCTCTCCCTGTTGCTCTCCTACCATCTCTCAACCTCTTTTTCTGCCTCTGCCTGTAATTTTCTGCATCCTAATCTTTTACATTTCCTCTTGCTCGTTTATGTTGAATTTCGGCTCTTCAAACCAAATCAACACTTCTGTCTCTCTTCGCTCCCTCGCTCTCCCTGTCCCCAGTTGCATTTGTGAGTGTGATGGTGTGTCATCTCTCAGTGGACAGCTGTGCCTCTCAAATCACAGCACAAACACATTCACTGACATTCACGTTACCTCCTATTTGCTCTGGCAAGAACCGAACTAGACAAAATTAGATCTGGATTGCAGCCTCTGCACAAATATTCAAACACTTCAGCACGCAGCGAACATTGTCAGAGGATGCCCATTGCTGTGGCATGGTTGGATGCTATTATGCATGAGCCGTGGGCAGAAGGGCTGGCAGAACACGCCCCCAGCACAGCAACACAGAATGCACGAATGCACCCATACGCATGCACACACACATTAGGATATGTAGCGGTTGCAATATAGTTACATGGATTTTTCTTTTTAATACGTGTGTGTATGTGCGTGTAGATGGATTGACTGTGAAGCTTGTATAAACTCATGGGTGGCTTGAAGGAGAAGCAAAAAATGAAGAAAGGAAGGGATTGGAGAGATTATTATGATAAATATGATTAAGCTTACATGCAGGCTCAGTCCTGCAATACCCTTTGTGGTATTTGCTCTCCTGTCCATCCATATTTACATCCCTTCTTCCCTCTGCTGAAGGGCCTGACAATTATGTCAGTTCTGTCATGTTAAACCTGAGGTCAGTTTGTGTCACCAGTTTATGTTAAATTCATTATTATTGTTCTAAATGACTAAAGGTTTGCTCAGTTAACCTTGAGCGACTACTGCAGGCAAACATAAATCCATGTACTTGCACACACACACACAGACATAAAGACAAATCGACACATTCGCTTGCACACTGGAGTGGTTCTGTACGCCTACACAGGCAAATACATCCTCAAATGTGTGATGACACCTTTGTATTTGCTAAAAGCCCGTATGGTTGATATGCCCAGACAGTCTGCTGTGTTTGTGCTGTAACGTGTGAACGTCTCCTCGAGTTACCTAAAAAGAAACAGAGGAAAAAACATGTCCTCCTCTGACTAGGACGCCACATATTATCACCATGTGATCACGTGATATCCTGTGATGCTTCAGTGCATGTGGAAATAACCTTAAGGGGAAGCTACATAGATGCTATCTGTGCATGATCTCATTCACAAATGTTTGCAATGTAGCCAAAACAGACTTTTATTCTGTTAAAGGCAGATGGTGTGTATGCCCAAGTGTGTGAATCAGAGGAGTTGAGAACTAGGCAACGCAGAAGCTTCAAATTGATTGATAAGGTCCAGCTACTAAAAATCTTGGATGACTTTGAATCTCAGTGACCTTGACCTCAAGGTCAGAGGTCATGTTTTCTGAAAATCTTGTGAATGCGAGGATTTTCAAAATGCTGTCATATTTGCGTCTACTGAAAATCATGGCTGATTTCAAATCTCATGAGGTCAGAGGTTTGAAAATCTTGCGAATGCGATAACTTGAGAATAAGGCGATGCAGGATTTTGAAATTGATACCACAGGGGTGTCTGCTAGGAGGCTGAAACTAGCTGTTTCCAGTATTTCTATATTGCTGAACAGCAGTGAATCAAGTCTAATGCAACAAGAAGACAGGAAGGAGAGGTCAGTTAAGTCTGTCTGCATCCTCCTGTTCTGTTCATCCTCTGACAATTCTGCAGGATGTTGACATGATCCACCCCGTGTGCTGTGGAACTGCTGCTGCATGAATGCACAAACAAATGTGAAAATCACTCCTCTCTCTCTGTTCTGTGTATGCGTGCATGCTTGTTCTAGAGGTGTTTTTTGAGCTGCAGCTGCAATGTGACTCGATGCATGTGCACGCTCAACAAATTCTGGTTATGCACAAGAGCACTAACATTCAGATGCAGTCCTGCACTGATGGACATTTACATTTACGCAATCCTTATTAGACTCCCCAAATACCTGTGGACTTTAAGTCGTTGTCATCTCTCCCTGCCTGGGATTGCACTTATACAAGATTGGTGATCGGATGGATTTAGAGTGGATTTTATGTCTCTTCATGTTTGGACTCATAAACCCAGCTCAGGGCATAAATACCCCCAAGTTCTTAAATCATACTTTAGGAAATTAAATGTTCCCCCATAGTACAGAAAATTCCTGAGCATTAGTGAGACAGATTTGGGCTTTTGTTCTGAGCCAGCTTCCCCGTAGCAGCCAAATCAGTGCACATTTAACCCCTAATACCATCTCGCACAGAGCAAACTCCTCTGCCATTCATACTGGATTTATGTTAACTTGATTTTCTTTCTGAGGTAACAGACATGCCATCATATTAATGTCTCTATATTAGAAAATAATAACTTTAACTGGCATATACATTCACTAATTTGTCATCTTTTTGTGTTATAAAAACACCTTTACCATTTCTTTTGTTTTATTACTTTTTTCTTTCTTTTTCAGAGAAGATCTTTTTATTGTCTTGATGATGTGGACTCTTCCTGGTTTAGCATCACGTGTGTTTCCAGTGCTGTTGCCCAGCATCTTAAATTAGACTCTTCTCCTGGGTTTTCCATGTGGGTGTAGAAGTGGTGGGCTGCTGAAAGGATCTGGCAAAGCTCATGATGGGATAAGCTGCACCTGTTCCTCTGGGCAAGAGCTAAAACAGGATGCAGTAGCACCCCGCTGCACTTAAATATTCACACAAACACATAATTATCCTGAAAGAAATGCAAAGCTAATGTTATCATCTATGAAGGCTTCATGCTTTAAATTAGCATTTTATATTTATTTATATTTATTATCTTGATCCCATCTACACGCTACACTGTGTGTTTCTCTCTGCATAATCAGACAGAAACACAGAAGTGTGCCTAAACTAATTCAGTTTGCCTTGAATGCTACCACTGCACCAGGAGGAGGAGTGAATGAGAATGGTGACTAAATGTGCGTCTGGTGAACTGTAGCGGTGTTTTCGGCCGAGCGTGTTTCACTTCTGCTTCGTTTGGAATGAAATCTGTTACACACTCGGTGTTTGAATGCTGCCTTCTTTAGTATGTACAAATATCCACACTACTTGGACTCAAAACCATCTACACTCGCCAATCCGTGTATCTTTCATACTGTAGTTTAATATCCAGTTTGTTAAATCTATTCAGATGCTCCCTTCTTTTTGATTTAGTTTGCTACCTGATTGCACTGCTTTTGGATAAAGCTCTGTGACATGCTTCTAAAGATTTACAGACCACCTAAAGGATGACAAACCCCCACTGAGAGAACGCTCGTCCTCCTGAGTCTTAATAGCATGAGGTAGAGCGAGAGGAGGACGAGTAGGAGAAGAAGTTAAAGCCTGTGGTAAATGTGTCAATCTTTCCGTAGTCAACTCCGAAAAAGCTGACGCATTTAATGTCAGCCGGTGTCTTTTTCCAGGCAAGGAATTCTGGTCAGATCTGTGCATTTAAGGACCTGCTGCGATGTGGCTTATGGACGTGAGAGCAGCTCAGTGTAGCAGCTCTGGAAGTGCACGTCAGGATAGCAACAGGGAAGCAGACTGAGGAATGGATTTCATGTGGCCACAGAGAAAGAAGTCTGGTTTAGAGTGATGTGAAATTTTAAGTGTGGTTAGTGGCATCTGCACACATGGTAGACTTACACATTCAGCCTTCCAGAAATACAAGCTGATGCATGTATGGTCCGGGGCGTACTCGCCCTTGTAGCCTGTTTTGTCTGTTTTCGTCATTGGAGGTTAATGAATGATGCGTTCTGATGCTGCGTGTATATTAAGATTCTCTTGTGCCAGCGGGATAACGTTGTGTATAACAGAGATCACAGTGCACTTCCCAACACACAGAACACATGACCTGCTGCTGTCTCTGCGTGACTCTTTCTCTTACAGCTGTGGGCATCCAGATGAAACTGGAGTTTTTTCAGAAGAAATTCTGGACAGCAAGCAGACAGGTACAAATGCATTAACACAGAGCCTGCATGTGAAATGCAGAATAACACCTTGCAAGCTCAATATAAAAACTGTAACTAATGTTGTTTATGTTTGTTTATGTTTGAGTTTTGAAAAAATATTTCACATTTGATGAAAGAATAACAATTTGAAACTTTACACAAAAGGTCGTCGGTCTGTCCAATTAAATTGACTATCCATTAGTTTTCCTATTCCGCAAGTCTTTAAAGGTTTCCAGTGGCCAAAGGGGATTTATGTTCCCAACCAGCCTGAATATTTGTTGTGACACATGCAAACATCATTTTTCATTTTACAGTGTGCAGCATTAGATGGGAAGTGCTCCATAAGCTGTGATGATGAGGTCAGTTTGTTTTCACGTTCACAGTCAACCCTCCGTGAATCTTCCGACTCTCTAACACATATTTCTCTTTTACAGAATATTAACTGCTACTTAATTGACAACAATGGCTTCATTCTGGTAGCAGAGGACTATACTTTGGTGAGACATGGATGAAAGAGCCTCTTTTTGTCACAGTTATACATTTCATTTTGATTTCACTGCAACCAGAAAATTGAATCCATCGTGTACCTGGTCATCTCCACCTCGGATGTGCGTCCCTGTTCGAAAAACTGTTGCTCAAAAAAATTAAGGGAACACATCATGACAGCATCACAGCAAGTCGGAGATACTTCAGGGCTATCAGTCTGTAAAGAAGGATTAACGACTGTAGATCAGTTTTACCTGGTTTGGTGCAAATGAAAGGTTTTTACAGACAGCAGCCGTGGATCATTGCTCCGACTAATTTCTGTTAATGTGTCCTTGTCACTGTTCGTAGCATGAGACCAATAGGTAGTCCAGATTCTCCAGGATGGCACGTCCATATGTGCTGTCACGCAGGTTTTGCTGTCTCCCAGCACTCCCAGTTGTGTGGGGGTATATCAGGAGATGGGCCATTACACAATAAGAGCTTGACAAAGCCGCAGAAGGGCATCAACCCAGCAGCACGACCGTTACCTGCTCCTTCGTGCGAGGAGGAACAGGAGCAGCACTAAGGCTCTAAAAAACGACCTCCAGCAGGCCACTCGTGTGTGTTTCTGACCAAACAGTTTCATTTGCACCAAAGCAGCTGAAATTAATTCATACTTTATGTTTCCTAACTGTATATATTGATGTCACTGGCATTTAACTAACTTTGTAATATATCGTAATGATCAATTTTTTTGAGCGGTGTAATTTTCTTTCTGCATCTCACACAGAATATTGTCCCTTTGACTGCTCACAATGAGACGTGCTGCTGCTCTCGCATAGACTATACCCTCTGCTTAGCTGTCACCAGACATGCTGTCACTCTGACTCTGCCTCATGCAGAAACCAGTCCGCTGGCTGTCACTGCCCTTGCTTTTGCTTTACCCTGCATGTTCTTTTCATGTGTATCTCACTTGCAGGCTTCTGTGCTTTATTTTAACTTAATTTGGATGTGGCAGAGCTTTAGGCTACCAAATGTCACGATTTTTTAATAACAATATTAAATGGGGACAATGTATTTGACTAATAAGGTAACGATGTGAATTATAAAATGTTGCATTGAATGTGTGAACAGCTTTGACTATCAGCTGTTATTTTGTTACTAGGCAGAGGTTATATAGCGCTGAGTCACATTTTCTGCCCCACAGAGTCAAGAAAATTAGAATAAGGAAGAATGAATGGTGAAAATATATAACAGTACTCTTTAGCAAGCAAATGCCATATTTTTGTGTAGACCAAGGAATCCAATAATTTCAGGACTGAGAAACATTCAGTAGTAAAAGAGGATAAAACACATAAAATAAGAAGATATGTTAGATGGTGCAGTTTTTCTGAAAGGTTTTGCAAGGAGCTAGTGCGTAGCATTCAAAGATGCTTTTTTACAAACTAGATCAGGGCATAAATCTCTTCCGTGTTACAAGACATATACACCAGCCTATGTTCACCAATACACAGATTCATGACAGAGTTGGCTGCATAAAGAACATGTGACTCCAACCAGCAAGTGCTGCCTGGCAGTTTGTCAGTGGTCTCAGAGGAAAGCTGCTCCTCACCAAGGGAAAACCAAACACTTCGAGAGGACTGATCCATACCAGCATTTTCTATTTACTGATGATTTCACGTTTAGGATTTGTGAACATTAACATAGAGAGACAGCTGGAAAGAATGATAATGTAATGTTAAAGGTAAGACACACCTGGTAGTGGTGGTGGTGGGACTATTTATTGCTTTTGTTTTTCCATAAGTCTGCGTGTTTCTTTGTGGAGAATGATTTGTAATGTAGCAGGATTATGAGGCTTGAAAACCTCGGCTTGTCATTTTTACTTTGCACTACAGTTACCTGACTTCAGTCCTTGTGACAGTTTATGATGGTGACATGGATCAGCAGGTTTTCTGTGCGTGTTTTTCTTTTCTGACATTTTAAAAAAGAACTGACCAACTAAAATAATTTCCAGGTCAGTCGGTAAAGAAGATGAGTTTAGTTCCAGGGTTTGGGTGCAAAAAGGGATCCATCTACTACTAATTTTTTTACAATTTAAATGAACATAAAGACTTTATTCTGACTCGTTTAATTAAACTAAAGCCTTTCTTTTTGCTCTCAGACCGGGAACTTTTTTGGTGAAGCAGAAGGGGCTGTGATGAATAAGCTTCTGCAGATGGGCTCTTTCAAGAGGTGAGTATTTCAAAGTGCATGTGTGTGTGTGTCTGTCTGAGGGTGTACTTGAACATGCCAGCTCAAGTGTACGCATGAGTGTGAGTGTTTGCATGTGTGTAAATGTATGCACATAATATGAGGGAGGCTACAGAATGAGAGCATGTCTCCCCTCATGCTGACAGCTCTTAACTTGGCCAATCATGTTGAGCTTTTCTGTGCTGAACTCCGACCCCTCACTCAGCAAAGTTCTCCATTAGGGGATTATAGCAAATCTTTCCCCGAAACAAAAGAATTAGGACAAAACCTGAAGTCACACACACACACAGACACACACACACACAAGTATTAGACTTGTTGCAATGCTGTGTGTCCTGGAAAACGCCGAGAGCAGTGGGTGGCAACATTCTGCAATTAATTTGGAAATCTAATCCAAGAGGATACCTTTCCTAATTTCACAGAGTAGGAATGCCAAAACAGACAGACACACACTGTAATTCCTCCATGGCGTCATGTGTGGAATCTGAACTTAGCTGCACATCTAGTCACACAGAAGCTTATGGCCACGTTTACGTCTCTACCACAATACTGCAGCCAGGCCGTTCTTCTGCCTGCAGGACGTGGGCGAAGAGATTTGTGCTGTGCTGTCTCAGTGTATAAAAATCCCGGGTGACAAATGATCACACAAGTAGACAACCACGCCTGCATGTCATAGGGATGAACATCAAAAGCTGACAGCAAATAGTTTACAGATCCACCCATAAAAACAAGCAGGCCTACAAGTGCTTTCCCTGAATATTTAATGTTGGCTGAAGAGGGATTGTTTAGAATGGAGGTCGACGTTTGATGAAGGAATAATGTGACTGGTGTTGGTGAAGTATTAGCGTGATGAGTAACAGCCTTCAGATCTTAACACTAATGACTCCAGTGTGATCTGTGTTAACCCAGTGCCATCTGTAAAGTATTAATGTGCCTTTTCTTTTTTGTTAATGACATTTTAAAGTGGACGACTTAAAGATGAAACCAACTGCCAGCCTGAATTTATTGGTCAGCACCGAGACGCAGCATGAAGATAAATGCACAGGAATTATTTTTAGTTCCCTTTACATCCTCTCCATCTTTCCAAGCAAGAGAAATCCATAAAAAGTCATGCTATGCTGAGAAAATGAAGAGTATTCGTACACACCCACATTGACATAAAGTAATCACACATCCACGCAAACGCACACAAACTCAGATTTTTGCACTGGTCTGAATTTGCTGCTAACGCTATTATGTGGCCTGGCTTAGTGCTAATTGGTTCCTGGCGGTGTGCTGGAGCTGTGTGTCACCCGTACTGTGACTGAGGTTGGTTTGAACATCGCCCAGGGCTGCGGATATACTGGGCCCGCTCAGACATCACACACATACTTGGACAAACGTTCACACACAAAGCACTGTCAAGTATACAGGAACTTGTCCAAAGGCTATAAGAACAGTGTCCAGTGTGTGCGTGTGTGTGCAAGTTAGAAACGCCTTCAATAACCTCACCCAGACAGACCTAGATCTCACACCCTCAGGGTCTACTAAGCCTCTAAATCCTCTGTTATCCCCCCAATATCCCCAAATCATCTACACACACACACACACATACACTCACCCACCTTCCTACGTCACTTTGAGGAACCTCTCAGGAAGCTCTCGGCTTTCACATGCTTTCCTTTTCCCATTCTTGCCACATCCATCCAATATATTATTGGTAGGCAAAGGAGCAGTTATAGCAGAGGTGGGATCTTTTCTTCCTGCTCCCACACAGCAGTCCAAAAGGCCCCACAGGCATGCAATACCAAAGAGAGTGTGTGAATCAAGACTTATATCACCCTATCAGGGCTGCATTGTCCTCAAATGATTTAGCTGATCTCTATTTCTGATATTCTGTTTCATTCTCTATTTTGTTTTTCTATCGTTGTGTCCACAGGGTGACTCTATATGACTACCAGGCTCTATGTTGGGTCTATTCGGAAAGTAGCGACAGTGGACGCACGCTATTGGACGTGAGCCCTGCAAATGTTTTGAAGCTCTTCAGCCTCTTTGTTTGTAATCCATGCAGTGCAAAGCTGGGCCTACATGTGTCTGATATCTGTTTCCTTTCTTTAGCCCTACTTCGCTTTCTTCTCAGCTGTGAAGTGGATTCTGACTGAGCTTGTCATGTAAGACTTTGTGTATGTGAGAATGTCTCATGTCTGTTTCTAATAACATAAGTTTGCTGCATGTATGTCCTTTGCAGGGCTTAGATTAAATGTGTGTTTGTGAGTATGAACTGTATGTTTGTTTACGAGTGTCTCCACATGTACGTTGACATGATCCTCTGTGATCATGAGCAGTAATGGCTACCTGATGTTTCCTGTGGTGCCACATTGTGGTTTTGGAGTCTTCCTGGGTGGTCTGTTGTTGCCACAGTGCATCATGGGAGGATTGATCTGTCAGTATTCATTTTACAGTCTGTCATAGTGAAGACGTGCTTTTGTTGATATCACTGTGTGGAAATGAGCACAAACCCACATGAACCTGAGTATCTATAATGTGCATATAGTCAGTCTGAATATTGTAAGTGATCTGTTCATTTTCAGTTAGTTAATGCTAATGTGCTGTTCTCTAAAATATAGTATTTTTCTACAGAACTGTATAGAGTGCAGATTAAATTGTAATTGAAACTTAACATGAAAAGAGGTTGTCTGTAGATATTTATTTACTTTCACTTTTAAAGTTATAATTTGCAAAATTACACAATTTAACGCTCTCTACTTTGCAGAGAAACCATTTAGTATGCAGACCATATTATATCAGCATATGTTGGCTATGATTATCGCTGATGTCATCTCCCTATTTAGATTCCTGGTTGAGTTCAACTTGTACAGCTGGTGGTACTCTGACCTCACCGCTAAAGGTAAGAACAATCTCTTTGGGGATGTGCTTGATCTCCGGCTTTCCATCTAAACAGCACTCACGCATCCACATGCACTCTACCGCTGTCTCAACACAGTTATAACAATGTTGGACAAACTGCAGTGGCTGTAATGTTATAAAAACACTCAAATCTATTATAAACAAATCTGCTGCGTTTGGAAAAGAATTCATACGAGATGCAAACTTGAAAATAATTTTGTCATTAAAAGGTTATTAATGATTATAATCCAAAGAGCTAGAAAAATAATTTACTAATTAGCTGACGAGTTGAGTTACTGAGTGGCTCAGAGTTTATTTTAAATTTCTGTTGCATATATTTAAACTAATATTGTCACTTAAGCCTGATTGAAGTGCATTTTTTATTGGTTTTGAATTTTAAATGTTAAAACAGGTTAAAAAAGGATTTGATGAGCAGTTCAGTTCATTTTTATTTCAAACATTTCAAACATGTGCCTTCACAATCATTACAAAATATCATTCCATTATTTGTTTGAAAAGGAGTAGGCTGAAGTATTTACTTATTTGTCCCTACCCCCTCAAGTTTTACCTCTCATTCATTTAATTTTTTTTTTGTCTTAAATTAAACAAACAACATATGAAACATATAAACATATGAAGTAAAACAAAACATAACATACATAAATCAAAAACAAGAAATTAGCAAGCCCCTCCACAGTATAGTTTCTTTCATATGAAAAATACAGAATGTGTATATTTGCAGATACACAAGTTATGGAAAAACAACAAACCAAAACAAAACAAAAAAACAAAAAAGAACCACAACACCATTACCAGCAACATTACCATCCTGGGTTAACCCCGTTTTCTTCATTCTTATACTTATTTAAAATTAGGTTTTTATATTTTACTTTAAACTGTTTTATGTTTTGACTGTCTTTTATTTCTTCTGTTAGACTGTTCCATAATTTAACTCCTGCAATTGAGATTGACATAGTTCTTAAAGTTGTTCTAGCACTTTGTATTTTTAAATTCCATTTCCCTCTTAAGTTATACCCACCTTCTCTTTCTATGAACAATTTACAGATTTCTTTGGGAAGCAATTTATTTCTGACTTTATACATTATTTGCGCTGTTTTAAGCTTCACCAAGTCTTGGAATTTAATAGCTTGCATTTTGACAAAGAGTGCATTTGTATGGTCCCTGTACCCCACATTATTTATTAATCTAATGGCCCTTTTCTGTATTATAGTTATTGTTTGTGTGTTACTTTTGTATGTGTTTCCCCAGACCTCTACACAGTAGCTCATATATGGCAGTAGTAAAGCACAGTATAAAATGTGCAGTGCTTTCTGATCCAACATATGCTTTGCTTTCCCCAGGACGGCAATGCCCCGTGCCAATTTCCCCCGAACATAAGTAATGTGTGGCTTCCAACAGAGCTTGTGGTCAATGATCACCCCAAGAAATTTTATTTCATTTACTCTTTCTAAATATACATTGTTCTACTTCGATGTTTTTCTTTTGGTTTCCAAACAACATAAATTTGGTTTTATCGAGATTCAATGATAATTTATTTATATCAAACCACTTCTTTAATATCGTTAATTCCTGTGTGATCATTTCCAAAACCTGTGGCAATTCCCCACCTGCACACAGTATATTTGTGTCATCTGCAAATATTTCAAACTTTAAAATCTCCGATACTCTGCAGATATCATTTAAGTACATAATAAACATTTTTGGACCCAGTACTGAACCTTGAGGTACTCCACAAGCTATATCCATCAAATTAGATTTATATTCATTTATTTGTACATATTGTTGCCTATTCCCTACATAGCTTTTTAACCATTCCAAAACCACTCCCCTAAACCCGTACTTTTCCAGTTTTTTTAATAGAATTTCATGATTAACAGTATCAAACGCCTTCTTTAGATCTAAGAAAACTCCGAGCGCATACCTCTTATTATCCATACATTCCGTTATCTTTTCCATTAGATCTATCAGTGCCAAAGCTGTTGATCTGTTGTTTCTGAACCCATACTGACTATCTGTCATTAATTCATATTTTTCCACAAAACTGTCAAATCTTTTTATGAAGAGTTTTTCCAGTATCTTAGAGAACTGGGAGAGTATTGACACTGGTCTATAGTTTGTAAAATGATGTCTTTCACCGGTTTTGTAAATGGGAATAACTTTAGCAACTTTCATTTTTTGTGGAAAAACTCCTTTTTGAAACGACAAGTTGAATATATATTTTAATGGTTTTACGATACCATCAATAACTGTCTTTACCGTTACCATATCAATATCATTCCAGTCTGTACTGGTTTTGTTCTTAAGTCCTCTAACTATGTCATAAATCTCTTTCTCTTCCACTGCTCTTAAAAACATTGAGCTACTATTCCTTTCGATATTTTCACCAGTGTCCCTTTCTATTCCATCAACCTTTATTTCTTCTGCCAGTTTTGGCCCTATGTTTACGAAGAATTCATTAAAGCCATTTACTATCTCCTCCATGTTATTAATACTTCTTGTCCCTTCTATAAAGTACCCAGGGTAATCATTATTCCTTGATTCATTTTTGATTATTCTGTTTAATACATTCCATATATCTCTTGTGTTATCTTTATTGTGTTCTAACCTTTTAATGTAATACTCTCTTTTACAGGATCTCATTATATTAGTTAATTTATTTTTGTAAGTTTTATACTTCATTTCAGTTTCTATTGTTCTCTTTTTTATGAATTCTCGATATAAGGTATTCTTTTTTTTGCTGGCATTTTGTAGTCCTTTTGTCATCCATGGTCTTCCTGCATAATTGTGTTTCCTATTGATTTCAATTACTGGGCAGTTTTTATCAAGTAATGTGTTAAATGTTCTTAAAAATCCTTCGTAAGCTTTTTTAACTTCTGTTTGTTCATACACAATATTCCAATCTTGCTTTAAAAGTTCATTTCTAAGACAATTTAAGGTCTTCTCTGTTCTTATTCTTTTGTAAATAATCTTATGTCCATCGTTGTTCACTTTATAATGGCATTTATACGATGCAAAGACTGGTAAATGGTCACTTATATCATTGATTAATAGCCCACTTTTTATCTTTCCTTCTATTATATTTGTAAATATATTATCTAATAGAGTTGCACAATGAGATGTTATTCTGGTCGGTCTTGTTATCAGTGGAAATAAACCGATGCTGTACATGGAATCAATAAATTCTTCTGTACTCTTATTATGATTTGGATTCAATAAGTCAATATTAAAGTCCCCACAAATAAACATTCTTTTCTGATTTATATTTGTAAATAAGTCCTCCATATTATCCTTAAATATCTCAATCTTAGATCCTGGTGTTCTATATATACAACTGACAATTAGGTTTTTCCTTTTTTCTATAATTATTTCCACTGATAAACATTCCATCACTCCATCAATAACAGTCGTCATTCTTCCCATTCTTTTGTACTTTAGGTTTTTATCAATGTAAAGTGCCACCCACCTCCTTTCTTGTTGATCCTGTCTACATGAAGGAATTCATATCCATTTATTTTAGTCTTCAGTTGTTTTAACAGTTACAAACAACAACATATTCTCATTAACATATTAGAGAAAAATCAAACAGAAACACTTTGTGTAGCAAAGAAAACTGAATTCAACTACCTCAGACTGTGTAAAATAGCTTCTTCTGAAATACGTGTAGATTTTCTATTTTTATTTTTAGTCTGATCTTTCCTGCCTCGCAAAACAGAGAAAAGAGTCGCAGTTAAAAATGCGTCTAATTTCTCACTGAAAATCCTTTTTTTCATCCTGTTGCTCTTTTCGAAAGAAAAAAACGTGACGCACTGCTTTATACTTATGTTTGAGTTCACAGGGGACGACGCTGCATACAGAATAAACACCCAGCGTCCCTACCACTGGCCTCATGTCTTCATCCTCGCCATCTCCCCTCCATTTCCTGTTGGTCTGAGTCAGTGTGACCACTGGAAAAACAGAATAAAGAGGCGCAATCCAAAACCTAAAAGCAAGAAAAGAGAAAAAAGCAAAACAGACCATTACCTCAAGTGACCTCAGCGTTTCAGAGCTTTTGTATACATGTCTCTGTACACACAATCTTCTTTGTGCGTCCAGAGGGGTTATTTTATGTGATCTTATGATCTGTACGGTCTTATCCCATGTTGGTGATGGTGGTCGGCAATAGCCGTTTGGTAACACAAGAAAAAGCTCTCTCTCATGTGTCAGCCAGTCTATCATGTTCTCTCCTTTTCTCTGGTTGTATTTCATTCCTTTCTCTGTTTTTGCTCCTTCGTACTCGCTTCCATGAAATCGCACACATATGATTATTGCCAGGCTATGAATGCTGTGATTCCTCATGCTTTATGGAGTGTCGAATACCGTTCGCCTGTTTGAAATGAAAGCCTCACTAAGCAGCATCATATTGGAGCATTAATTCTTGCCAAAACTAATATGAAAATATTTAGTGTGTGAAACAGGGGGGAGGAAGAACCACAAAATGAAAGTCTACGTCTAAATGCTTTCCTTGCACACTTTAATCCTGAATGAAGTGAAGCTGGGCATCGCTGCTCACCAAGTAGTCGAGACAATTTCACAGCTGGCTGGCCTCAGGTCTTAGCACTTTCTATATCTTTTCACAATAAAGACGCAGGCCTGTGACACACAGCTGAAACACCATCATTTAGCAGCCGTAACCCAATCTACACAACCTCTCGAGCTGAACTAATCCCTGACCTTTATACATGTAGGCTGCGTTCTCACATCCATATAGTTTATTTACAGTGCACTCTTTCTCACACACACACACACACACACACACAATGAATCGTGCTGCACTCCTGATTCTTAATAATCAAACCGCAGCATCCAAATCACACACATAATCACCCACGTTTACAAGCCTCTCTGCAAAGATGTGTAACGCGCTGCGATTCAGCTTTCAAACCGTTTCTTTATGTGAAAAGAAAACACTACGTTTGGAAGATGTCGACCCTTTTTAAAAAAGGGTTTAATGACATTTTAAAGCGACCATTCTGCAGGGTCATTTCAAACCTCTGGGTGGCAGGAAAGTTCAAGCAATGCTGTGAGAATGACTGGCCTAGATTTACATTGGAAATATTTCCAGCAGGACAAGAGACAGCTCTGGTGCAGAAATGCTGTTTTCTTTCAAACGTGAATATTTACATGGACGCGGTGTGTTTAACTGTGTGTTTGCGTAACTCCTTGCGTAGCTATTATTTGATTTTGAAAGGGGTGGTTCAAAGTTTTTCCACCATCTCTGGCTGAATGTCTCGCTCATTCTCGCCGCCTTCTCTCTCCTTCCTTCTTCCCACCTCGCAGCTCAGAGGACAGGTCGGACCATGCAGGTACCGTGCGACACAGAGTACCCGGCCTTTATCTCCGAGAGGACCATCAAAGAGAACACCGGCAACATTGACTGCGACGGCTGCGTCAAGTATGGGATGCACAAACAGACACATAAACATCAATTAGCTACAAGCGACATCAACAATAAGAGCGCTGGTTATCAGCTGTCCACCATAGAACAACTATGAAAAATGAACGATCCTGTTAGCTCTCATCTTCATCCTGAATAATGAGAAGCACATTTAAATCATTTGTTGTCTGCTGAAAACGCTTTTATCCAGAGTAATCCATCAGAGACACACACACAGTGAGCGTTTTGAAATACAAGGCATTTAGAGATGAGGGAGAGAGGTGGAAAAAAGGCTTCCTTTAAACATGGGAAAATGAGTGTGGTCCCCATTAACAATTTGGGCTTTTCTGTCAGGCAATTGTGGGGTGTTCTCTGGATCCCTGCAATGGGGCCTTCATTGCTCCCAGCTGTGGAACTGCCAGGGAGCTCAGAGCTCTGTGTGTGTCTCAGTGTGCTCGTGTATATGTGTGTCCGCTGTCGGTGCAGCCCCAGAGGGTCAGCGGGGTATCCTCCGCTTTCGGAGCCAGGACTGTGGTGTGGCTGGAGATACTGCGAGACCCTCACATAGAGACACCCATGCCCAGCCGCACATGCTGAAGCCTGCTTCAGAGGACAGGGTATAATCTGCAATGATGACACCAGAGCTGGGATTAGCAGGAACAAGCTGTGTGCTCAGCAACATGCCGCCTTCAAATGCATCGTTTTTAAAACGCAATGACTTTGACAAAGTAAAATGGAGGTTTTATTTCTCTTATATGGAATTTTATAGCTCATATTTGTATTAGAGGTTATTGGCGATAAACATCTGTTTCAAGTTACAGCCTGACTGAAGCCTTTCTCTTATATTTTCATTGGGACACGTGTGTATGCTTTATGCTCTAGGAAATATATCCTAAGCTCTTGCCTGCTAAACCTCTCTTTGCTGTATTTTGACTCTTTGTGTGGATGTGTGTGTCAGATCTCGTACGTGTGCGCTCTGCTCCCCGATTAGTGTGACAGAACGTAAGAAACATCAAACCCTGGCGAGTGCTCTGGTAACTTAAGTGCCCCCAATAAGATGATTTAACCTTTATTAATGCATCTGTAGCTTTTCTAGATGGTAACTTGAGATTCAGGACAAATAGAGCGTCTCCAACCGGAGAAGGTCTTCAGTGGGACCATTAGTGACAATAATCCTGGTTGTATATCTTCCAAAGACACATGCTCCTTTTCCTTTTCTCAACCAAGAGGGACGATTCAAGTCACCAAAAACAGAAAGAAAAGAAAGAGGTTGAAGCTTCCAGTGAGGAGCAGCTTCAGGTGTACAGTTACAGTAGGACGTTGCTTAATCTGCTAGGATAGTACATATTTCTTCTTAGGTTTTCTTTTGGGCATTTTTAATTCAGCATTAAAAATGGATTTTAATTCTGCAAATGCATTTAAAATAATTTGAAAGAAATGATAAAGTAATAATAATTACTATAATAATAGTTGCATTTTTCTTTATACATAATCTTCCTTTCCAACTTTAGTGCCAGTATCCTCATCGTACCATATTTCACATCAACTTATCCAGAGCCCCCCCCCCCCCCCCCCCCCCCGTCAGATGCATGCAGTGGAATCATGTGTAAAAGGAGAATATTGGAATCACGGTGCTCGTTTTCCCCCTAAAGTAACAGGAGACGTGGAAATAAAATAACAGCATTCCTCTTAAAACTCATCTATCTGTTTGTTGAGATTTTGTTGGAGCAATTTCGACTCGAATTAGTAAGAGTTAAATTGCACACAGTAATTACTGGTCAAATTGTTCAACTGTGATGACAGATATTTCTGAAGACCATGCTGAACATGCATTTATGGTTATGCTGTGCAGTTATTAAAACCTTAGAAAAACATTAACATTCTCGGCTGGATACAGAAAAAAACATTTATCCGAACCTGTGCAGGGAATGATTTTTCCATGAAATGTACGAGACTATGTCCAGCTTGGAAACTATAGTGAAGCATTACGAAATGTATTGTGAATTAGCATTATCTTTTTTTATATACATAGTTATTTTTGGCCTTTTTTCAGCTTTGCTAGATAGATGCGGTGAAGACTGACAGGAAAGTGGAAGGAAAGACAGATCAGCCACCTGGGCTGGCCACTCTCAGCCACGCAGCACATGGTCGCCTGCTCATCCAACTAAGCTTGACCGGCACCCATGAATTAGCATTATGTTATCATAAGTAACAAGGTATTATTTAGTCGTGCATCCCTGTCAGCTGTAGAATGTGTAAGATGTGTTATGTTTTGTCAAAACTAAAAAGAAGACAGTCTTTCTCCGACTGCATATGTCGTAATCCTTTCCTACAGTTCTCAGCTTTATATATCAAACTCTAGCTTTTCCTTTTGTCTCCCACGTGAGTCTCCACATTGTTTAAAAGGTTGTGTGTTATTTTTTCTCAGAGAAACATGTTGGATGTCCTTGTCTGTCTCCCCGCCAGCCAAAATGTAGAGGCCACAGCACTATGAGGCAACATTAACAACAAATTGTCTGTTACGCTATCTGTGTTTGTGATATGCATTGCTGTCTGTCACTTGTGTATCTGCGCACATTATACACATCAGTGCGTGTGTGTAGGTGTGTGTGCAGTGTGATGCTCCCTTTCCCAGCTCCGGGGATGTTCAAGGCCAGCAGATGTGCTGTCAGGATGTGTTTAAGTCTTTTCTCCAAAAACACTTGCTCTGCTTTCTATCAGCGGGCAGCGCTGGACTGGACCGGCGCTGTGCAGGGGTGTGCACAGATTACTAAACATCAGCAGATCCTAATTCACCCTGATTGGAACTGGTTTGGCGTGTTTGCTGAGTTGGTTTGGTTTGGTTTGGCCGGTCGTGCTGGGATAAGTGTATTAAGTGCAGCGGATTGGCACTCCTCGGGGATTGAAGGCTGTTTGTGGTCAGATTAAATTGGTCATGGTATTGAATAAGTAAAGATGGAGATATTCCTGTACGAATTGGGTCTGTTTGGATCTATCGGGTCTCTCCCTCTCTGTCTTTGTTCAAGCTCTCCTTCACAACAGTTGAGAAAGTGCGTTTGTGTATACAGTATTTTTTACATCTGTGTGTGTTCACTCAGTCACACGTGCGTGTTTTCATATGTGTCTGATAAATGCTTCAGAGCGAATTCGATAAATCACCCAGCTGCAGCGAAAGAGAGCAGGCAGAGAAGCAGGAGATCAAGAAAGAAAGGGTGATAGAAAGAAGAGATCATCTTTACGACCTCTCTTCTTAATAAAGCTTATCCACAGCCATAAATCACCGGCCAGGAGGCCGAGGCAAGGCCTGATCTCTCAGACCAGTAAAACACAGCCATGGGAAGCTGTAAGCACAAAAGTGTGGTTCCCATTTGTCTCCCTTTGGAGTGTTTTATATTCGGCAACACTTCATTGGTGCTTGCCTTGGATAGGGTACAACAAAGCCTTAAGAAAAGGAAAGGAAGAGAACGAGGAAGAGGGGCGGATGGAGTGAGTTAGACAAGTATGTGTGTAAACTATATATGTGTGTACGCTGGTGTGAGTCTGTCTGTGTCGCTGTATGTTTATTGACAGCTGGCGGTGAGATACTTCATACTCTTGACATGCATCCAGTGGAGTCTCTTCAGAGTGCTTCTCCCCTCTGCCAGGGGAGCATGTGAAGACTCATAACACAAATCCCGTGACACACATGGAAATTTACATCATACCCATGCTCCTGGACTGCTAGCCAGATCTCACTTTCAACTGTCTCTTGTTCCTTTTCCATCTTTCTTTCTTTCTTTTTCTATCTGGCTGTCCGTGCTGTGATTGGCAGGTCCTTTGTGATTCAGCAGATCCCCAGCAGTAATCTCTTCATGGTGGTGGTGGACAACAAGTGTGACTGCAGCATGTTTGAGCCAATCACCATGGACCCCATCGAAATCATGTATATCCTTCGCTGAGGTGTGAGGGAGAAGGTTGCGAGTATATGTATACAATGATATTAAAGCAAGACATATAACAGCGATAGGGTTACGTAAAGTTACTCTACTCTGTAAAAAAGTGTGTAAATTCATCAAATGGCTTCGAATGTAACAAACTCTCCTGGGAGTCATCACCTCGCGTCAAACTTTATTGGGATTGAATAACCACATGAGTACGAGAGGATTGATTATTCTTTGGTTTTCAAACCCCTGCTGAGATAAATATACATGTTGTCTTGTTTTCTTTTTAGTAGACGTTTCTCCTCCACCTCATAA